>NC_068380.1:13951657-14239157 GCF_023724105.1 Carassius gibelio | reverse complement strand
CGGGGCGCTCTTCCCAGAAAATGTGAGGAGGGAAGCGATTCTCTGGCTCTCTGGCCCTGATTTGGCATGGAGGATGGGTGATGTGAGAAATCGAGTGCCCAGCTTCATATCGCTGACAGCTCATTACCACGGATACAGCACTGTCCTGACATCAGCACTGCAGCCTCATCTCTGAAAGAAACAGAGAGAATGAAATTGGTAGGGTAGTTTTATACTCTTCCCACTCCCTCTCTCTCCAATTAGGATATTAAACCAAAGAGTAAGGGCATCTAAGCTGGATTATTCTGTGGCTTTTTTCACTGGATAATCAAGCACTGGATCTCTAATAACACAGAGAGAGGGAACAAGAGAGAGAGAGAGAGAGAGAGAGAGAAATGAGGTAGTGCCTTTGCTGGCATTGCATCATAACTGCATAACAGGTGAATGTTGCCCATAAGTGCCATGCAGCAGAACATCATTAAAACTTGTGTGCACAAATGTAATTGCACCAGTGAAGAATTTTTGAAACTATTTGTCATTTTCATCCCGAATACTATACTAAGGCCGGCTCGCACAATGTGTGGTACATTTAAAAGTATCTAATTAATAAATGAATGAATTAAGTGATAGATTAAATAACTTGTGATTTCCTGGCATGCACTTAAGTGCTTTAAGTGAGTGTTTCAGTTCCCACTGTCCCACAGAGTGAATCTGGTAATTAATGGTCTCTCAGCGGGGAGTGCTGAGTATGGCAGATGGCATGGGTTACTCGGAGTGAAAGCAACACTGCTGAGCTCACATCCGAAATGGCAGTGGAGTGATGAGATCTCACTTTGAACATGAATCAGCGTTTCTGATTAGACCCGCATCATATGAATGATGCAATGGCCATCTTGTTTCTCAATCAATGTATGGCAAGGTTTTAATTATAAATGCCAGGACACATGGTTTCCTTTTTTAACAGAAATTTCAGATAATAAGAATAATAAGAAATATAATAATAATAATAATAATAATAATAATAATAATAATAATAATAATAATAATAATAATAATACAATGCATAATATAGTATATATGAGGATATATATATATATATATATATATATATATATATATATATATATATATATATATATATATATATATATATATATATAAAAGTTATATATCCAATGTCAAATAATCAGAAATAGAAAGAAAGAAAGAAAGAAAGAAAGAAAGAAAGAAAGAAAGAAAGAAAGAAAGAAAGAAAGAAAATTATCTTTTAAATATCTGGCACCATAAACCTTAGTTCTCTGGGGTCGTATCACAGAAACCTCCTGTCTCAAGATCTAACAAGTTGTGGGTTTCTGAACTGATATCGCCATGGTAACTAAACAGATAAGATAAGCATTTTAAGCATTTGTGAATTCTTCTTATGTATAGCAACTACAACAAGGAGAATTTGAAACAGTATCCCTTCACTTGTCTGACGGTTACTGAAAAACGTCTCAGGTTACTTATGCAACCATGGTTCCCTGTGTAGACACTGTGTCCTAAAGGGGTTGCTATGGGGAAAAGCCTTGTTGTGACCTGTGTCTGAAGCATACATAGAAAAACACCTACAACACCTTGGCCGACGACAGACCATGAGATCACTACCAGTGCAGTTATAGAATAAATAGGCACTGGGAGAACATGACGTCCACTTCTGCATCCGAAGCATGGCAGGGAACTTTCAAGGGAACTTTTAACTGTGTCCTCTAGGGGTCGCTATGGGGAATTGTATACCCATGCCACCATGCTGAGGGGAGTGCATGCCAGAACCATGGCAAGCACCACCTCTACCATTTCCATGGGCGTTGCCCCTGGGACATTAGACGGCTGTCCGCGACTTTATCTCTTATGGCCAAAGGCCTGGAATACATACCCAAACTTACCTGTTAGGGCCAGACTCCTGGGCCCGGGGTAGAGCTCAAGGAGTTTTCTTTATTTTCATGACAATGAAAATTGTAGATTCAGTTTGAAGGCATCAAAACCATGAATTAACTCTTGTGGAATTATATATGGGATTATATATAAAACAAAAATACGCAGGGCAGAAGGATTGCGAAGGCTAAGCCTCAGCTTCTTCGCCATCCTCAGACATCTCATGCTCTTCCTGGACTGAACCCAGCAGAGCACTGACCGCCAGATCAGACGATGCTAGAGAAATAATACTATCCTCCAGCGGCTCTCTCTCATCCAGAGCCAACGAGTGCAAGAGGGAAAGCCCCTCTTTAAACTCATCAACCTGATCCACCTGCAATTCCCACAAGCTTACTCTCCTCCGTGCTTCTGCAGCAGCGGGCTCTGAACCGCGGGAAACAGATGGCTGCCCCTCTTTCCTCGAAAAGAGAGACAAAAGAGAGTGGAACTTTTTCATCACAATGCAGGCGAATTGCCCCCTCAAGGACATCGCGTGCGTGCTCTTCGCCCAAAAAAAGAAAAAAAAAGAAATGTCATCTGGTGTCAAGTAACGACAACACTGATGCACACATCGTCTAAACGTTTTGCTAGTGCTCGCCATGATGATAGAATAAAGATCACTCTTACCACATTCAAAATGCATGCACGCAAAACAGTCAGTAAAGATGAAGAATAGGATGATATGTTCTCCTCGTGCCTATTCATACTATAGTCACACCGGTAGTGACGTCATGGGTTGTCGCCAGCCAACATGTTGTTGGTGTTTTTCAATGTATGCTCCAGACATGGGTCACGACGAGGCATTTCCCCATAGCAACCCCTAGAGGATGCAGTTTGCAGTTTCCTTGAAAAGGAACCACTGATTTAATCAGCTTGATAAAACTAATAGTCATAATAATAAATACGATAATTTCAAAATCAACCTTTTGTCATTGACATCATGCATCAGGTAAATTGCAGTGGATAGTAACAAGCAGGTGTTTCAGAAAGTACTGCGGTGCTATTATGATTTTTGGTAGAAAATAAAACCAAAAGGTACTTTTTACCCAAGGCTGCTTTTAACTTTGTTGTTCCCTATGTTTGGATTAGTATTTTCACTAGTGATTTTAGTTTAAAAAGTTTCCACCAGGATGACTGGACAAATCACTGTCATCTTGTTTCATTATGTAAATGAGCTGTCAGTTTGCAGTATTATGTGATGATCTTCATGTTGAAAAAGCCTTTGCATGGATCACTGTTCAGACATTGACACTGTCACATTCGGTTGTTATTGCACAGTGATATTCAAGCATTGCTCTGTAAGACACGTCTAGATTTTAAATCCAGTAATATCACTTTAATGAACTTCTAAAACTGCATCTCATTTTCATGAAAGCCTCAGATGCAGAGGAGACGTGTCTGAGAGGAAAGTGAAAAGGCAAAGCAAATGAAGCAAGTGAGTAGCCATAAAAAATTTAAATTCTACTATGTATTTGTGTAATATTGTAATGTTTTTTTCTCTTTGTGTGTGTGTTAGATACCTCATACCAGCAGAAAATTATTTGCATGTTTTGAATACCTGGCCAATAAATGTTGTTATTAAAACATCTACACTCTTTTTTGAGTCTCTTTGAATAACCACTATCGTCTGTATAATTTGAAAAACATTAATTATATCTATCTATCTATATATCTATCTAGCCAAGTTTCATATGAGTTTCCCCTTAAAGTAAATGCTGGTTGGAATTAAGAATACCCACTATGGCATTGCCAAAACTCACTGACGCCGTCTTGTGCAACTAAAGCATTTCCGTTCTCATTCAGCCTGTCTGCTGCTTTTGTTTTGTGCAGATATATTTTTTGTAGTATAGTATTACAACGCTAAAGTCAGATCCATTATGTTTTTGCTTTAAATTGTGAAATGATACATTTGAAATTAAAACTGTTCATGCAGCATCTTTGTTTGGATAGTGATTAAAATGCAGTGGTTCTGCAACTGTTTCAAGCATTCTGCTGCAATTCAAAAAAATATGTGATATAGAATCTAACAAAAAATTTATAAACTTAAAAAAAATCAGTTCTTTGAATGACTCCTATCTGTCAATCCATAGTATTGGTTCAGCTTATAAAATATCATGTGATACAATTCTTTAAAAAAAAAAAAAAATTATTTATTAAATTTGTATTTTTATGCAGCGCAGTATCTAGTTAAAAGCTGCTAGTCATGACTGTTTTGGAAAGTTTTGTTTTTTATTGTGTGGGTGCATGGCAGCATTTGTCCAGGAGATCGCCATCAGACATCCCCTTCAGTGCATGTGCTCCCCATTTTTGTGCTCTTGGTTCTGGATTAAATACAAGTAAAGCTCCATCGATAGCATCTGTGCTGTGCCATCTCGCAGATTACCAAGGAAAATAGTTTTGACTCACAGTTTGTAGAAAAAAATAAATAAAAGAAGTCTGTGTTTGTTTTTATTGCAAACTGTGGGAATTAAATATAAAAAATAAAATCTGCGGTAATCAGCCGCATGTCAAAAGTTGTGATCTGTTTTAGATTTAACTATATAATCCAAAATTTTAAAAAATGACTGCTGGTCTTATTAGCTAATTTCCAGGATTAATGAAAAAAAAAAAGGTCAAATTGTGGTTTGGATATTTTCTTTAAGCATTCAACCAATTACAGCACATTCATCCTAAATCTCTTCACTTAGAAGCAAGAGTGCAATTTGCTTTAATTAAAGCTAATTTGTTCACCACAGAAGTAAACATATCCATCAACTGTGCACTCCAAGCAATGTGTTTCAAGAGAACTGGTTACGGTTTTCAAACCAATACCACTTTACAGCACAGTTTTACAGAATAGACTGTGCAGTCCATATTTGTCTGTCATGAAATTTGAAAGCCTGAGCCTCTAAAGGACTGAACCCGAAATATTACAAATCCTGATGTATTCAAAGAGCACGGAGCGGAAGAATCACAAATCCAAAGGTTCTCTGAGACTAGAGGGCTGTCAGAGTGATTACTGCCCGAGGCGGTGCTCATCCCCACAAAGAACAAAGTCTGGGGCTGACAATAGCTCCATGGTCATATGTTATAAAAATAGGGATTACAGTTCCTGCTCCCTGTCCGTAAGGGACAATAACAGCAAGCATTTTAGGGGCTATTTTGTAAGAAAAGACAGTATGGGTCAATAATCGTCGTAAATCTTTGTTACATTAGAATGTGATGAATACAATCATCCAGCTGCCTCGTGACAGGTCTGAGCCCTTGAAACTCTGAATAGGCGAGAAACAATGCAGGATGAACTCCCTCAGCTATACATAACCACAAAGCCAGAAGAAAGAGTGATGGGAAGGAAGGTGGTGTAATGGTGAAAGATGGTTAATAAAACAGCCTTCTTGCTGTTGTTCAAACAAAAAGTGTGAACGACACCCCATCGCACCACTTACAGAAGTACAACCTGCTCCCATGTGGCTGATTAGATTTCAAAGCCAGATTCGAAACGCTGCTACAGTCGCTATTTGTGTGCATATGTATATGTGTACGTGTGCTTATACACATCATGCATCATCGGTGACACTTGCAGTAGAAAAATGAGATTGTGCTATCGCTCTCCTTTCGATTTCTTCCGCAGCGCTTCCTTTTTCTCAGGGCAGGCTGGCGAGTCAGAGCCACAGATGGGACGAGTGGTCCACGGTCCCTTTGCTTTCAGCTTGGGCCCGTCAGGAGCTAAAAAACATGGAGTTTTTGTCTGCATTTAATGAGAAACCGCAAGCCCAGAGGGCAGATGTAGAGGAGTCCATCCGAGCAGAACATCCTTTTCTGTCTTTCTCTCAGCTTCGATCTGTTGGAGACCTGAGCCACACATGGAGAAGCGTCTGCCATTTTCTTCTGTTTGATAATGAATCTACTTAAATATCATCATCATCAACACCAATCACTCGTAAGCAATGTGTGCTCCATGTTGCTTAACAAACTACAAGTAGCATTAGATGTGTGTATGAAATGGCTTGTAAATGATATAGTATGATATAGTATGAATTTACTCTGATTGATTTCTGTCAGGAGTTTGAAATTTTGAAACTTTTGAAACTGAGTTCTTAAAGCTCAGATCACAAATAGTTAATGACTGGCCTATGCGGTAATATAGGACATCCATAAGCTCACCATACATTCACCAACCTAAAATATGGCTTATCATCTGAAATATGTATGTTGTAGCAACTTTAAAAGGCAGGTCAATCTAATGTTAGCCTAGAAAAAAAGTGCGCCTTCGAAACTCAGCATATTCTTGCCTTATTACAGACGTAAAAAAATACATCTATAGAAAGTGAAACTTCTCATTGAACCAATTCCAGCAGAAAACAAATATTATCAGATTATGTAATGCGTATGAAACATGCACACAGGAGCATACTGCGGAGATGACGAGTCAGTGTCGCCGACTTCATCTCTTAAACAGAAAGCACTAGTGTAACAATAAATTGTAAAAATGTTAATGCATTTGCATTTGCTGTGTAGGCAAATAAAGCCTCATTGTTACAAACGTTCTTATGAGTTGTTTTAAAATTTTGGAAAAAAGAATGAGTTAGTATCTCATATTAATGAGAATTTCTCATATAATAACTTAGTTTCTCATTAGTATGACGTTATGTCATTATTACAAGTTTCATATTTTATGAAGTTTGAATTTTTATTAAAATGAGGCAGAAATAACTTCCACAGAAAACCTTATGAGGTTGTTAGGAATAATATAGATAATTGATTATTATTATTATTATTTTAACAAACTATTTCACCCATTTATTTGTCTCTTGTATGTCACATCAAAGTCATTGTGCAGGCTTTAAAACAATATTCCACAAGTTTAGACATGCTTTTTATACTAGATTATTTTCTTCAGTTTGATAATGAATCATCACCACCAGTCACTCATAAACCCAGTAAAATTTCTGTGAAGCTTTTAGAGACTCCTAAACTAGATCATACAGTTGCACTTCTGAAATTGAGTTCCAAAAGCTTAGATCTTACATAAAACGCATCTTTAGGTTGTTTTACACGGTGCTATTCGATCAAACGGCATAATACCATTTCTCGCATCTTCTTCCTCACTGAGGCATGAAGCAAATTGCATTACGGTGAATTACAATGAAATTAAATCGGATTCTTTTCCTTGGCTAATGCTGTGAGCTCACCATCGCCTATACCTCAATGACAATTTACCTTCCCGGATGGCTGAATTCTGATGAGCAGACTAAACCTGAACATTTTAGCCATGACTGACTACATCCAGTACAAATAATTGGAGAGATAATTTACAGTTTGTTTGACTATTTAATTACGAGAAATTCAGATCGTGCATATCTTAAAAGCAATTTAACCATGGCAGTATCTATACACACATCTGCCCATAAACCACATGCTCTATTTAACCGATATTGAGTTACTGTAATGATCTTATGGGCTCAGGAAGCGAGTTGAAAGAATAATCAACTAATTTGACCTATAGACAAAGAGTCTTGTTTTGACAGTTCTGTCTGAGCTCAAGAGGCAAACAAAAAATTCCCAACGGTGACGCAATCGTACTATATGAGAACCTCACTAAAGTACTTTCTTCAAAGTTAGTTCCAATAAAATGCGAGCGAGTTTGTTTATGAAAGTTTAATGTTGTGGAGTCTTTGTTTCTAGTCATTCTTAACCAAAAAAAAAAAAGCACTAAAAATGCATTCATGCAACAGTGATACATTATTTTTACACAAGCACAGTGGGTTTCCTCAATCCAGCCTGTTTTTCTTTTTCATTGTTTTCTTCTCTTACTCCTTTTTATTTCCAGCAAACAGCTTTCAATCCCCACAGCCAAACAGCTAGATTCTGAAGAGGGCTCGCATTACATGACAGCCAATGTCAGTGCCAGCCAGCTAATTTCATAAACACATGCACCAATTAAGAAATCCATTAATATCCATCATGTCCTGTCATGAATCATACAGCTCTGCAGCATGTCAGACTAAGTAATTTTTGTTGAGCAAAAAGCGGAAGTCCTTGATTAGGTTGACTCATTATTTCTCTCCAAATGATTCAACTGAAATAATGGAAAAGTAAAATGAAGCAACTCTGCTTCAATATTTTTATAATTGCACATTTGGGCTCTTTAAAACTTCCCTGCGGACTGATGAATTCAACCAGCACTCTTACCCCCCGAGCGTCTCTCATCCTCCCGGGCGACCTCACATCTACAGCCCAGAGGAAAGAATCAGATCATTATTTAAACCAGGGGAGAGGTTTGCACCAAAGCATCTGCCAGGAACATAAAAGTAAATGAAAATGCAAAGCCTAAACTGTGGATTAGTGGTATGTCCAATTTGTAACTAATTACAGATGGGAAGTCTTAGCTGAGCCACCGGAGGAAGAATTTGAGAGAGATTCAAAGAAACAGAATTAAGGAATATTCCCGGTTCAATAAAAGTTGAGCTCAATCGAAAGTATTTGAAGCATAATGTTGCTTACCACATTTGTCTCTCAAGGTTGCGATGAGCGGAAGTGAACGGGGCCAATTTTCCGGAGAATTTAAAAGCAGAAATGTGTAGATTATAATTTTATAAAAACCCTTAAATTATTTATGTTAAAACTTGTGTATAATTTCAGCTGTAAAGTCATTTTTGTATTTTAGGCATCATGTTTGTCATGGCAAACAAAGCTGTAAAATTTTATACAAATTTGGCAGTCAACATTATGCAACAAATGCTGTCGATTGAGTTTAATTTGTATTGAACCCAGAATATTCCTTTAATTTACCCGAACACGTTTGCTTTGTAATATTTTCTCACACTGAGTACTGAATAAGGTGTCTTTTTATTATAATTCTACCTTACTGAGTTCCAGCACTCTTGCTAAACACGGCCTAACTGCAAATCCAAATTCAGTTTGGCTCGTTATTGCCAGAGGTTGTATATCTTTAACCCTATTGATCTCTCGGTGCAGCAATTTCTCTTAATTATGAACATATCCTGATTTATAGTGGCTGCATATACAAGATTAAAAATATCCTTCAACCTGAATGCAACATGCCAGACTCTCAGTTATGTAGACTAGTTGGCGGCTAGCCAGAGCTGACTAATGTCTCCTCGCTAGAGGGGGTTGGAAGAGAATCGATACCACCCAATAACCAGTTCTTCCTTTAGGACAGCAAGGAAAGTGTAAGGCTCTGAGAGCAAACCCTATTAAAAATGACACTGTGGAGGCATGCGTTATTAAAAGATTCCCCTTTCATGAACCCAAATCAAAACAAAAATTAATTATGCATCCATTTTAAATCCACCGTTTGGATTATCGCCAAAGGGGATGTGCATAAGTAAATGGTGTAATGGTAGTAATGCAGAGTTGCGGTATGTTTGGATTGTTGGTTTAAAGTACACTGGATGCACTGGGTCAATGAAGGCACTCTGAATGCAGGGAGGTCAAAATTAATGGGGGCTCGCCTTCACGGCCTGGCCACATTAGTGGAGGCTCTCACGGTGTATCGATTAGAGCCCAGGAAAAAAGTTCGGCCATTATGTGAAAGCGGTGACAGGATGGACCAGCTCTCTGGGAGATCAATGATGTGCCCACAGCAGTAATCACCGGGCAGCTGATGATGTTTTCATTGGCCTAGCAAGTACTGGGAGAACGTGTTTGCAGTTTCTGTTGTCCGTATCGTGTCAGCAGACTGAGTGGCTCTTGGTGGACTGGGAACAGAATTAGGGTGTAAAGTCACCAATCATTTCGAACATTATACACAAGCGATTGTGCCTCAGAGTGCTAGATTCTTCCTAATGCACTCCGTGAAGGTGCAGTACTAATTTGTTGTCTTCATTTTTTGAAGACGCTGTCTAAACAACAAATAGTGTTTGTTTTCTGTGTGAACAACACACCGGGGGTCTGATGGAGCTTAGTGTTTTACATCCAGCAAAATGAAAACCATTAAAATGAAAATGCTTTTTTACCTTCAAGACATTGTACTGTAGTTTTAAATCTAAGCAGTGTTTTACACATTTGTTTTGACAGCGCTCTGGTAAACTCCTATCAGTGCTGAACTGATTAAATATTGGGGCTTCCGGCATTCTCTCCAGCTTTTCTTCTGTTAGCATATGACATGTTAACGTGTCTCAAATCCCAGTGTGGTGCCTACCTAGTGTAGATGCTTTTTGGGCATTATATTCACATATTCAATTATGCTACTTTCTAAGATAATCTTGTTCAAGGTTTTAGTGAACATACAAGCCAAGGGAAATAGAAATTCCAAGGGTATGGAAAAGAATCACTCTCATTTAAAATAGTCGCATTTTGTTGCTTTGCAGCCTGGAATGAAGAAGAACACAGTTTTTGTTTTATCCAGTTTTATTGCTTCTAGGCATTGATAAATCCTTTTTTATATACATATTTTTATTTATTTTTTGTATTCATCTTGTGCCTGCCCGCAACTTTATCCTGGAGATAAAGTTTATGCCATTGAAAGTGTGTATTAGAAGGTGATTAGCTACAATTTATTGAGTTTACAAGTAATTTTTAGGAGTGGGATGATCCTTTTTCCAACTCAAGGGTCCCCGGGCTCCCCGGGCGCTGCAGCACAAATGGCTGCCAACTGGTCTGTGTGTGTGTGTGTGTGTGTGTATGTGTTCACTGCTGTGTGTGTGCACTTTGGATGGGTAAAATGCAGAGCACTAATTCTGAGTATGGGTCACCATACTTGGCTGTATGTCACGTCATTTGGATGTTAAGTTGTACTGACTAAAAACAGCTGGATAAAACAAAAACTGTGTCCATTTTAATTGCAAAAATGTATCCAAAAATACTTTCAAGTCAAAATTCCATAGGAAATAAGAAAGAAAAAAAGTAATCTGTCATCATTTACTCACACCCCTCTTGTTCCAAACCTGCATGAGTTTCTTCTGCTGAACACAAAAGAAGATATTTTGAAGAATGTTTGTAACCAAACAGTAGCCATTGACTACCAAGATTCATCAAAATATCTTCTTTTGTGCTCAGCAGAAAAAAGAAACTCATATTGGAGGGTTTTCATTTTTTTGAAGTATCCCTTTTAGATTTTCAAATCAGTTTCTTTTGTGGACATCGAGTCAGTTCAGTGGGATTTGAAACGAGCATTTGCTTAACAAATCCCTAAATTTTCTTCAACATTTTCCATATAAAACTTTTTCTAAATCACATCCGTATTCTCATATCTGAAATGTCCAATATCGCAGTATCCTTCTCATGATTCTCTCTTAAAACATTTTTGTGTCCATTGAGAGCGGAAGTGACCCTTACTATTTGAAAAGCAATTTGCCATTGCCTGCACCTTAGGGACACACATCTATGCATTTGCAACAGTCGAGAGCTGTGACCTCAGTGATCTTTGTACAGACTGATTTTAACCTTCACTCTGAAGAAAAAATCTCCACCGTGCTCCCGTTTGGCTTCAATCAAAAGAAGCCAGATTCAGAGCGCCGGCGTAGACGTGCTGAGAGATGTGGGATGTTTTATACTGCGGAGAATGTAAGAGGATAGTAAGAAAGAGTTCATTTTTCAAAGTGCTGAGGGGCATGTGATAGTCCCTCAGCCATTGTCTTGGTGTCAGGACAGATGAATGGGACAATATGGGGGAAAATAGCTTGAGACTGAAAAACGGAAGACAACACAGGGCAGAGAATGAAAGCAACTAGACAACAGCATTAAAAGCGTTACCTCCCGTTCCCTCTCAAGCTCTCTGTGTCATATCATATGCAATTCATCATTCCGTATGCCCCTCGTGGGAAGATCCATTCCTTTTTAAGGTAGCACTTCGAATCGTTTCTCAGAAAATTGCGATACGCCTTCTCATTACTTGCTTTAAAACTTCACATTTATTCCTGGAAAAACATCTGACAGCCATTAGAGATTAGAACATTTGTGATATTTCCAAGGAATGAATGCTTTGACAGCTCTGTCAGGAAAAAGTGAGAAACTAAACACAAATATGTCAACTTATTGAGTGCTCTTTCTGTAAAGGACGGCCCACCGATCTGTCATTGCATTCTTTTAAAGGGATTCAATGATTTTTGGGGTCAATAGAATGCTGTTAGCGGCTTGTCTGTCAGAGCTGTCTGCTTGTAAGGGAGTCGAGCAAAAATGTCAACTGATGTATCTATCTTCATATCAGCACAGTCGGGCAGGCTGTGTGATGTGCATTGCGTAATTCTTTCGAATAATTCATAAAACCCTTTGCATTTGAGATGAAAAATTTGACTACAGTAGACTATCCTCCCATGTATCACCAGACAGAAAGTAGGATAATGCATCATGAAGTTTTCAGCACACTACGTTCATCCCGCATTCAGGGTTAGACAAAACGTGGCGACAATCAGAAATGCCACCAAGATGGTGAAATATTTCATGGCATTACCGTTGTGAAATGTCACAGGCCGCTGGCTAAAGCTGCGGCACGTCCTCAAGGGCTGTGCCTTTTCGCATTGAGCTTCGTAACTGATTGAATAAATATTCATTATGAAAATTGGACGTGAAAAAATAGCTCGTATTGCAAAATATTGCCCAGATGTATTCTCCGAGAGCTTTCGAGCCAGAGTATTTATCTAGTCAATTGAAGCAATATTACCATAATTGGTTTGAGACCAAACGACAAGACATTGTGGTGGGAGTCAGCTTCATGCTTAATAATTTCAACAATATGAACCAAATTTCTGTGCAATTCCAAAGTCAATGGAATATATATCAAAGTGCATTTCATCAGTGCTAAATGAAGGTACTGCAGTATGATACAACATCCCTTAAGGGTCATTTATGAGCCAGTTTTGAATTGATAAATGGAAATGAAGGAAATTGTGAGAACGAGTGCCTGAAGATATAAGAAAAATAATACTGATGCTTTTAGTTCTGAGATCACTTCAAACATGATGAAAAACAAAACCAAACTGCTGGCCTCTTTGAGAAGGATTTTCTATAGAGACTTATATAAACCTTGATACTTTGAGCCTGCTATGTGAATGCTAACGTAGATTCCACAGTAGATGTGGGCAAAAACTAAATAGTATGTATTCATGGCTGTAATCTACTGTACACGTTAAGTTTGTTTGTCGGTAATCCTCCTGTAAAAACTCTGCTCCACACACTCTGTAGGTTTTTGGTGCTGAACATCCTTAATATATTCACTCTTATGCTTTGAAGAATGAAAATGCCCCGATCATACAATTATTGTGCAGAGCTGTGTATTTAAGCACGGGGATGGTGGTGGAACAAGGCTGTGTTATTTATCTTTTTTCCCCCTTTGTGTTTGTGGATAAGCAATTAAAATAAGTGGGTCATCCGTTGTTGAACGAGCACTTGAACCCATAGGCACAGAGGTTTTATATCTGATTTTAACACTGATGCTTTTGTCTTTTATTTCCCTAGGTCTTTATGCTCGGAGAGATGGAGACTGAGAGAGATATTATTCTGATGACAGACTAGAAGCCTCTATTTACCTACAGTCTAATCTGCACATATAATGCGATTTTATCCTTGGCATGTTCTAGCACTACTGAAAATATGAGGAGCTGCTCTCTGCAATTTGCTCACACCACGCAGAATCGAGTGCAGCAGCAACAGGCTCCAGCCATCATGATCGACAGGCACCGGGACCTGTAAAATATCCCCAGGCCAGCGCGTCTAACCCCCATCCATCCACAGAACTGTCAGCGATATTGAGAGACTGTCAGACTCCTTCTCAAGTACGTCCAAATCAACAGTAAATATTAGTCCTGTAGGGCCTCTGGGAGCTCGGTTACATCCCCTTTATTAACCTTGCAGCCCGGCTGTTTGATGTTAAATAATTACTGTGGCAGCTCCTGGGGGAATACGCAGCACAGGGCTCTTTCTGTCTTTTAGCTATGCTGCTGCTCAAGGGGCTTCACGTTTCACACCGTCTAATATATATACTGAGCATGAACCTTCATAGGACAGTGAAAATAACAGTCCATGATAAAGGAAAAAAAAAATAATAATTCTTCACATTTTCTCTTTGTTCATGTTGGTTTTAGTTTTTGTTTCTATTTTGATGTAAACTTTTTAAATATATTTTTGAAGGGAAAACTGTGTTTGTTTTTTTACAAATATTATAATTTATAGTCATTTTGGAGGAGTTGCACCACATGACTTTTTCTAAAATATTTTTTCTATTTATATAAAATATTTCATATTTTCTGCACAAATGTGATTTGGCAGGCAATTAAAACTATATTAGAAATTACATTTAAGAAATATATTATCTTAAAAGTTTTATTAGAAATAACTAATAAAATGTTTTTAATAAGGTTATTCTTTCCAAGAATTTCATTTTAAGGCTTTTTTTTTTTCATGTTATGCTGTCAGTACAGTTGCATCATCCTAACTTTTTTTTCTTCACTTTCTGACACCCCAAAAATATGAAAATACATATTAAATCAGAAATGAAAAACAGCAAGATGATCATCTTGAAAAAAGTTTTTGTATGCATGAAATACATTTTTACTTTCATATTTTTACATTTTTGGAATAAATTTGTACATGCAAAAAAAAAAAAAAAAAGTCAAAGACCCTCATAAATTCAAAATAATGCATTTTGGTTTGGAAAAGTAAGTTCTCCACCAGGTTTGGGGGGGGGGGGTTGTTAACACTATCACAGACCTAATTATAGGTTGAGGGGGTGTAAATAAGGCAGCTGAGACATACAATTCTCGCAATCATTTGCACTACAGTGGATGAATTATTTATGATGCCTGTTATTTGTGGCCTTACGCAGCTGGGCTGCGGAAACACGGCCTGTCATGTTGATATCAAAACTCACACTGTTCTCCACAGTGCGTCAAACATGACTCTTGTACACAGAACACCCCCACAAACCCCCCTCGACAAAGCACAGTCTGGAGTCCGAGCAGCATCCTCACTCTTATTCAAACAAACAGGGGCTTACTCTAATCCTTGCTTCCTGTCTCCCCGGCTTGTTTCCAAGGTAACGTGTCAGAAGAGACAAGAGCACTGCTTTCTGCCTCTATGGGGCTAGTTCCCCTCCTTTGCCCAAGTTCGTTTGGCTTTTGGTCACATGACACTTGTTCCCATGACAACCAGGTTGAGGACAGCCTGAGAGCAGGCGAGCGAGGGGAGCTCCAAAGGTTCTGCCAAAAATGAGGATGGGGATTTAGATCAGCATAGCTCCTCAAAGTCCCTCGATATTACACACCTCTTAAATGCGTCATCAGCCGGGCGTATCTCAGGTGGCTTTGTTAAACTGAAAAAAAAAACCATACTGTATTTCAGACAGTTCTGAAATCACTCAAATGTGTGATGGATCCGAAGCGGCTTCAAATGAACACCCTCTCCAAAACAACAATAGCATGTACTGGAACAAACTGCAATACGGGGCACATCATCAAATAGTTGGGCACACATTTTCTTGGTTCCCCGTTGCAGTTGTGTTGCTATGGGAACGTGATTCAGAACGACAGCATTTGAATAAAGGTTCTGATGTTAATTTGGAGGAAAATCACTTGGCTGAACCGGTCCAGGGAGAGATGCGATGCGTTCCACTTCCGCACCTTTTCATTTCTTCAGCAGGTTAATCATTTGTGATTGTACACTCGAGAGCGTAAATGTCTCCGTTACGGTCCTAAAATATGAGCAGCTGCCGACAATTATCATCAGATTTAATTCACATGACTGGAATAAGACTCGAAGTATCGTGCCTTAACGTTTTATATTGTGGAACAGTGCCTGACTTCTTGGCTACAGTGGGCGTAGAAGAGATCCTAAAGTTAGAAAATCAGAGAACCATATAACCTTCGTGTAGTCACTGTAAACCTGCGATGTCTCCAGGCCTTTTAGCTTGTGTAAAGATCAGACAGGTTGGAATGAAGCCATCGGATACCACAAGAGCCCGAACTGAGTAGTGAGAGCCAGGGTGGCTTGGCCTCAGACACCTGTCCCTTCTTACTTTGTCTCCTGAGCCCGATGGATACAGCTGTATTGATCCAGGCTGCGATGTAGTAGGAGGTTTGTCACTGATGGCCATCGACTTGGCTTTTCACACACTGTCCAATGCCATCGAAGACCTTTCGGGACCTATTAGACTTCTACCAGTGTCTTCTGGGTTGGGATCTTTTCCTGACAACGGTATTAAGGTCACATTTGGATTTGGAGCAGTAATGGAACAGAAGGAGGTGTCAAACCCAAATCCAGACGGGGACTATGGATGATCAGGCTAAAGCTTGTTTATCTTTGACTGGAATCCTCACAATTCTGTCTGAGTTTTAACCTGACAGTCCATCAGTGTTATGTATCCCGCCTGTTACTATCCCACGTGTGAGTCAGACTCCCGGAGCTGCCACATAGCTTTGGCTGACAACCTCATGCATTTCCTGCCACTGCGACTTCACAGGAACACAAATCACCTTGCGTGGCCATTAAAAACCAGCAAATGGAGCTCCAGACTCCTCTGATTCTCCCATCCAACCAGTCGTGCTGATTTATTGTCCTCCAAACACCCAGAGAGCCAGCAATAGATCAGAAAGATTCACGCCTTCCTCGCTGGAGCAATATGAACTGCTTGCACGTCTCGCAGGAAGAAGCAGATGATTAGGGTCACACTGGCAGAGTCGATGCTGACACGCTCCTCTGAATCAGAGCGGGTGTCCCCAGACCTAGGGAATCCTGGGAAACGGTCGTTGTGATCCATCTGCCGCACTGCTTACTCAGCATCCAGGCCTACTTGGGAGGTTTCTCGCTTTCTATACTTTGGCCTCTCCCTTCCTTCTTTGTCTCTTCCATCATTTCCCTTCATCCTCTGAATTCTGCTAATAAATCACCACAGTGGATGCCTTGGCTGCTAAGCTCAATCCCACGGTGCGCTGAAAACCTGATTAGTGCAGTTTACCCAAATGATTTACTGAAAACAATCGCCTCAACTAATTCTAGCTGCCTAATTAAATTTTCTCTTGTATCCTCAATTCATACGTGAGGAAATGACGTACTGCAACTTGAATGACTCAAGGCGATCGTTTTCCAGAAAGCATCAGACCGTAGTCGACAATTTAGCTTTATCGGGTGACTGTATGTGTGTTCTGGGCTGGCCTGGGCTCTGTTTTGCTGAATGAGAGGAGATTAGAAAGAAATGCAAATTACAAGGTCACACACACATGGTCTGAATTTTATTCCAATGATTGGCCGTGAAGGTTCTGACCCCGCTAATATCTCTATTTCACCTCTCTCATTTCACGCCTTGCCTGTCAGACCATAGGGAGAAGAGTGGGAAATGATATGGTAATATATTAACCAGAATAATGTAACATTAAAGCCTAGTCATAAACTCTATCACCGTGAAGCATTTAACAAAATAGTCAGGCTTTTTCTGTGACTGTACAGTAGCTGGTTTTCCGCAGACTTGCCAAGGCTTTGTTTTGTGTTTTTTACTCTCCCTGGACATTGATGTTGTTTAACATGAATTACACACAAGTAGGAGTTGTTCCTGGATCGACATCCTTTGTTGTTCCTTGAACTGCATTCCTGTCAACCAATCGCCAGACCTTATTATTTCACAGCAACAGTTATAGCGATGATTGGTTGATCCAGCAACAGAGAAAGACATCAATGCAGGACTTTTACATTGTGCAAATCATGATCTGCTGATCGGACCTATAAAAAGACAAAATGAAGTAAATTTTATGGGTGGATAAAAAGGAAGTCTTTTGAATTGGCCTTCATGTTTCTCTGGGACCAAATTGGTGATATTGTAATACACACCCAAGAGGACTGTATGATAAGGGGGAATGGAGTCATGTAAAACATGGAAGGTATGATATGTGGATGTGAGAAAGTATATCAGCAACATAATGTGTTATTATAGTAATGAAATGTAATAAATCATTCACACGATATCCAAATTATTCAGTTTTAGCATGTGGATAAATCTGCACGCCCTGAGCTCTTACAGCAAATGTGTGAAATTCAAAGTGAAGTGGAGCTCTGGTCTTTAGCACTAATATGATGACTGCTATCCATATTGACTCTCAAATAGTCAGAATAATTCAAATCTACATCAGAGGATATTACTTTGCATATTTACACAAGGATTTGCATATGTTGAAGAAAGAGAGAGAGCAAGAAAGAGAGTGAGTTCAGTGGCATTCCCAATATTGCAGACCAGCCTTTATTGCTGTTCCCAAAGGGACTGCAAAGGAACCATTAAATTAGTGTTGGGCCAAGCGGTGGACCTTGCTGTCAGCATCAGCAATATAGTGAATGGCTTTGTTATTGTATTTGACGTACTAAGACAGATTATAAAATGAATGTCTACATTGTGCTTCCCAAAAAAAGATTACCCAGATTAACTGTGCTTTCCATTTTCTCCACTCTTTTCCAAGAGACATTTTATCCACACACCTTCCGGTCCAAGAGATATGATAGCAGAGTCCTTTAAAAAACATTATTAGTTCTTTCAGGGGTTTATGGAATATGTTTAATTAAAGCAATTTTACACATAAATATTAGATTCTGTGATCATTTACTCACTGGCATGTCATTCTAGATCATAACATAATTTAGAAGAATATCCTAGTCATGTTTTCCATGTGACTTTCAAGTTTCAAAAGTATAAAAAAAACACCATAAAATACACCATGAAAGACTTATGAAGTCATATTATAGATTTGGTGAAACAGACTGAAATTGAAGTTACTGTTCAGTAATTGTCACTACTGCAAATGAACCATGTCAGACTTGACTGTGATGTCAGTTAAATGAATTAAATAATTATTCAGATTGTTTTTTTGGGGAACTGGATTAAAAGATTGAATTTGTAAGATAAAGAAAGAAAGAAAAAATGCTTTCTCTGCTGTGGAGTCAAGACATTTTCAAATATGATTAAAAGATGAATATGCTAAAAAACTACAGAATGTCACATTTTATTAGTAGGTCTTTCGACACACATGTTTTACCAAATAAAAAGGACAACACTTTTGTCCATCCCACTGTTCATCCCACTGTTTGATGTGAGCATAAGTATTGGAACAATTGAATTTAAGGCAGATGTAAAAGATTAAAAGCTAATATTTAGTTGTAGATCCCTTGCATGCAATCAGAGCAGAGTGTGCAACCCATACAGTACCAGACTCACCAGACTCTTGGTCTTAAGCTTGAAATGCTTTTCTCTAGCCTTTAATGTAGTCAATTCCAACTGTTGCTTTTTTCTTGTTTCTGTCTTTAGTCTCCTCTTCAGATGGTGAATTTAATGTTCAATCAGATTTAAATCTGGAGATTGATTTGGGCAATCTAAGACTTCACATTTCTTTGCCCTGATAAAGTCCTGGACTGAACTTGCAGGGTGTTTTAGGTCATTGTCCTGATCTATTATGAAGTGTTTTCTAATCAGTTTGGTTGCATTTTATTGAATATTGGTAGCCAACATGATTTTGTACCCTTCCAAATTCATTCTGCTACTGCCATCATACATAACGACATCATTAAAATGAAGAAGTCCTGTTCTAGAGAAATCCATGCATGCCCCTGCCATAACACCCACCGAGCTATATAGATGAGGTTATATGCTTAGGATCATTTACAGTTCCCTTTTTTTTTCTCCACACTTTTGCTTTCCAATCACTCATCGGTCTATCAACTCAGTTCCAAAAATCTACTGGCTCCTTTCTATTTTTGGTGCTGATCAGAGGTTTGCATCTTAGAGTGTAGCTTCTGCAATTCTTTGTCAAATTCTCCAGCGGACTGTAGACTGACAAAGCATCACCTCAGCTTTCTGGAGATTGTTGGTGATTTTACAGACATGTATTTTAGGGTTCATTTTCACAGCTTTTATGATTTGTCTGTCATCAACTACTGTTGGTTTTCTCAACCGATCAGGTTGTCGTTGGTTGGTGATGTCACTGGTAATTTCCAAACTCCATGACCTTTGTTTTTCCCATAGTTGTAATTTACTTTCTCTTTTCTTTATCATCTTAATTGCTTTCTTTTCTTTCAGAGTTGGCTTCCTCGTCGTCATCCTGGTTTGTGTGTCATCGTCGAATGCAAGACTTAGAATGCAGAAGCAATGGATATAACTGATAAGACACATTCCCTGCTTTTAATATCTAAAGAATTAATGCAACATGACACAGCTGAACACTTAGAATGAACTTCCTGTTTGTTGCTGCTGTGTGTATTGAGTTTGAGCTCTGTCACGTTATTTTTATCAACTATTTTTTATCTTAAAAATCTATTTTGTACACCGTCATTTTTTGTTTCTGTAACATGTAAATATATCCTCTACATATTCTACAACAAACAAAAAAAAAAAAATCAGAGTACCTTATTATTACTTGTTTTATTTTGATTTCCTGAGTCCGCTATGTAACTTATAGCCTGTTCGCATCGCCAGCATGGTTGCCGCAAATCCTTGCTTGCATTGCTTATACTCTATTCACACACATTTCCATTGCTTTACTCAGTGTTACTTGCTTTAATGGCGGATGTATGTCTACCTTTGAGTGCAGGTGAGGACACATTCTGAAGGCCGTGGAGAAGCAGATTTATGACCTGGAGGTGAGAGAGTGGAGAGCTGCGCTGGAAACCTCCCTGGCTGATGCTCACAAGTCCGGGTTAAGTATACAGTGCACTGCTAACAGTCCCACCACTTCTACTCTGTGTGTTTCTCTGTACAGGCCCGGTGCACCCAGGACTTGATCTTCCCAGATGTCCTTCACTCCGGTGCCGGGACACCACGGACCCTGGGTGCACCCACAGCGGAGGACAAAATATATATGTT
Organism: Carassius gibelio; assembly: GCF_023724105.1. Classification (NCBI taxonomy): domain Eukaryota; kingdom Metazoa; phylum Chordata; class Actinopteri; order Cypriniformes; family Cyprinidae; genus Carassius; species Carassius gibelio. The sequence goes on along the minus strand of NC_068380.1, from coordinate 14,218,459 downwards.
GCCACAATATATAGTGATATTCTCAGTGTTGCCCAGAAAACAGGATACAGGTTTAACTCATTTGAAATACTTCTGCTTAATGTTACACTGACAGATATGCAAAATAAATCTACTGTATATTTTGCTCTGGCTACTGTATATTGACCACCAGGGCCATATACAGAATTCCTAAAGGAATCTGCAGGTTTCCTCTCAGACCTTTTGGTTACAGTTGATAAAGTGCTAATTGTCTGAGATTTTAATATTGACGTTGATAATACAAATAATGCATTAGGACTTGCGGTTACTGCATTTTCCAACATGACAATGCCAGACCACATACTGCATCAATTACAACATCATGGCTGCGTAGAAGAAGGATCCGGGTACTGAAATGGCCAGCCTGTAGTCCAGATCTTTCACCCATAGAAAGCATTTGCAGCATCATAAAGAGGAAAATGTGAAAAAGAAGACTTGTATTAGACAAGAATGGGACAACATTCCTATTCATAAACTTGAGCAACTTGTCTCTTCAGTCCCCAGACATTTGCAGTCTGTCATAAAAAGAAGAGGGGATGCCACACAGTGGCAAACATGCCCTTGTCCCAACTTTTTTGAGATGTGTTGATGCCATGAAATTTAAAATCAACTTATTTTCCCCTTAAAATTATATAGATATTTTTTCAGTTTAAACAATTGATATGCCATCTATGTTGTATTCTCAATAAACTATTGACATTTGAAACTTCCACATAATTTCATTCTGTTTTTATTCTCAATTTGTACTTTGTACTAATTTACTAAAGTTAATATTTCAATTTTCAATTATTATTATTATTATTATTAATTTTTCTTTTTCTACTTTTGAAAGCTTTATGGAGAAGTAATATAACACTATTATAAAACCTTTATTTAACCTTTATTCATTTATTAAAAATAAAAGCATGAAAACTCTTTAAAAAAGTCAACTTTTGTGTTCCAATGAAAAATGCAAGTCATACATGTTTAGAGTGACATGAAGGTGAACTATTCCTTTAAACTGGCGTATCAGAGGCGGGGTCATGTTAAACCTCAGTTCGTAAGAGAGGTTGGCTATCCTGGGACTAATTAATTACTCTGTGGCAGACTAATAATGCTGCTGCCATTAATTCACACAAGTTCATTAGGAACTGCTTCCTCTCTCATCACAGAGCTTTGCTGGAAATATAAGCTCTCCCTGCACTGAAATCCGGAGAGCACTCACTCTTCGCCACCACTCAGCTGTCTTCATTTGTTTTGGCCAGAATCCAAGTCTCATGTCATACTGACCCACTTATGATCATTATAACTTTCAGCTAATGGGTCAAAAAAGTTTTGCAAGTCTCTTCTGATATCAGGGACAAAATGATAAGTGCAAATAATACAATGCAATTAAAGGGATACTCCACCTCAAAATTTAAATGTAGTCATTAATCACTTACCCCCATGTCGTTCCAAACCCGTGAAAGGTTCATTCGTCTTTGGAACACAATTTAAGATATTTTGGATGTAAACCAATAGGCTTGTGACTGTCTTTTAGACTGCCTTGTAAAATACGCTGTCAATGTCCAGAAAAGTATGAAAAGCATCTTCAGAATAGTCCAGTTTTCATCAGTGGTTCAACCATAACGTTATGAAGCTATAATAATACTTTTTGTACACAAATAAAACAAAAATAATGACTTTATTCAACAATTTGTCTCCTTTGTATATCTCCACATAAATGTAGCGCCATTTTGGAGAATATGAGCTGTATTCAGGTAGTGTACGCTCTACAAGCATCCTGACTCACAGGAGACAAACTGTTGAAAACATTTATTTATTTGTTTTCATACAAAAATTATTCTCGTCATTTCATAATATTATGGTTGATGCACTGATGACAGATGGACTATTCGGACGATGCATTTCATACTTTTCTGGATCTTGACAGTGTATTTTACTTGGCAGTCTATGGGACAGCCACAAGCCTTTGGGATTGAACATGTCCACTCACTGGACCTACCAGAATTTAAGATTTTTAAACCTGTTTTACAGTTTATCTTAGATTGTGTTGCTAATTTGAAATATATTAATATATGTTTTCAGTTCTTACCCATTCAGTTAGAAAGGAATTGGTCTTGCATACTTAAAAGCTGCCTGCAGGCTTTAAAAATATGGTCAATGAGCAATGGAACATCTATCATTTGGTATCATTTGATACTATGGCCATAACTAATATAATATGAAATCACTTAAGTTGTTTTTTATAAAAATCTACTAAAATGCATTTTAAAATAATGTCATTGTGTATTTGTCACGGATCCGCCAGGTCCTACCACACACATTCCTCATTTCCCAAGATCACATTCACCTGAATTCTGATTTACCACACCTGGCACTCCCAATCAAGACAGCACCATAAATATCAGACACTTTCACTCAGCCACCGTCTGGTCTCGTCTCTACTGGCATACTCTAATGCTTGTGACTTCTCCTGACCCATATCTATTTCTGTTTACACAGAACCGCTTGACCTTCATCTTTCTCGAAGAATCCACCATTGGCAAACCATCCATTGTGTGCACTGGACTCATATCCGTGATCGACTACCATTCATCTCACCTTCACTCTACTTTAAACATCACTTCAATAAACTTGTCATCTGTATTGCAGTTCTGTCTCCGTAGTCCTCTGTCCCTGACAGTATTTATTTTTTTATTTTTTTTACTCTTAGGTGTAAATGGGTCATTAATGAAATTCCATAATAAAATCTGAAGCTTGAAGAAAAACCATATGAGAAGCAAAACTCTAATCTGTCAATAAGCATATTTTCTCATAATGTCTACAGTGACTTAGCCGAGGTTGTGTCATGCCTTGGTAAATGCCATCGTCTCTCATTTAATTTGATCGGCGAGCCGGTATGCTATTCTAGAGTTATCAGTGTATTAAGACGATACAATAACTGTGCTTGTACTTGATTAAGAAGTCTTTGTTCTGCGGTTGTCGCTGGGTAAATTAACTTGACAGAGTCACCTCAGAGTGGTGAGTAGCAGATACAGATACAGTCAAATTACAGTGCTGCCTCGGCCGTTTGTTTGGAGGATTTGACCCAGCGGTGGATCGATATGGCTCACCGTCCAGCTCACAGCCAGCCATTAATCACGCCATCAAGCCTGTCTGCCTCCATATAAGGCCAGTTGCCTCAAAGGACTGTATACAAACACTGCATGGCTCCTGTGCTGAGGATGCACTCACACAATTCCCACCATCACATCATGCGAAATCCAGCCGCTAAGTGAGGGATGGATATAAGAGCGCAATCCCAGAAGCCTTGGGAGGTTCTTAAGCCGACAGGGTTACTGGCTTTTTCTGTTCTGGCTCAACTGACAAACCCATCTACTCACTCTGTATTTGCACACAATAGGAGTTAACACTGGAAATCGCTTTAGGGAAAGATACAGAGAGGAAGGTGTGTGGGTGTGTGAGGGAAACTGAAAACAATATAATTCCTCATTGTCTTCAGCGAACTGGAACTAGTCTCCAAGATATTTTGGCCTCATCTTCTTTGTGGTTGGTTGGTGACATTTGGGCACTCAAGCTCCCTACAAGCTCCCTAAAGACTTGTGTGGTACGGCAAAGCTCATTCCATCCCCTCAGTCTCCAGCCTTGTGCTAATTACACCCGGCTCCATGCTGATGAGATGTGCAATTGTCAGGCTCTCCACGCGTGCTATAAATCACAGATCCGTTGACTTCGTTTATCTGATTGGATGGGCTATGGGGTGGGGGGGTGAAAGCTCTCCTATCTCTCCGCTTCAGATCCAGCCCAATGCGCTCTTTTCCTCTGTCTACCAGCAGGTTTAATCTACACGCTCAGACGGAGTCAATTCTCCACCTCACTGTCGCAGGCTCTAGATCTGCCGCATGGTCTCAAATTGAATTGCAGACGCATGCAGGCTGTGGCATCAGGCCATGTTACCCCACACACCGTCCTCTGTCATCACACTCCATGCACAGATAATGCCAGAACAGTGAAGCTCAGAGATTTTGTTATTATGGCTCTGTTAAATTGCTTTCATATGTTTAGGACTCTTGCCAGTCTCATTTTAGACCAGAAGAATAGAGTTTTTTTCTCATTTGAAAGACATGCCTGCTGCTTATGTGCCATACATTATAATGGCTGACACTGATGATATGGTACTTTATGTAAAGGAATAGTTTTTTTTTTTTTTTTGTAATGACTTATGTTGTTCCAACCTGTAGTATTTTCTTCTGTCGAACATGCAAGAAGAAACTGTTTGGTTACCAACATTCTTCTAAAACTGTAAGGCAGAAATGTTTGATTGCCAACTTTCTTCTGAAACTAGTAATCAAAACTGTTTGGTTACAAACATTTCTTCAAAACTGGTAAGCAGAATTGTTTGGTTACCAGCTTTTTTTCAAAACAATTCACTATTAACTAACCTTTAACTAAGCCTCAATAAACTACTAATTTGATGCTTATTAAAAGTTGGTAAGATAGTTGTTAAGTTTAGGTATGGGTTAGGGTGAAGGGATCTAAAATACAGTCAAGCAGAATAAGGCATTAAAATCTGCTTAAACAGTACTAATAAACAGCCAATATGTTAGTAATATGCATGCTAATAAGCACCAAGTTATTAGTGAGAATTGGTCCCTAAACTAAAGTGTTACTGAATGCTCATTTGTGGGTGAACTATCCTTTAAATAGTGTGAATGTTATTAGATATAGAGGGCCCTATTTTAACGATCTAGACACAAAGTGTAAAGTGCACGGCGCAGGTGCACTCAGGGTGTGTCCAAATCCACTTTTGCTATTTTAATGACGGAAAAACGGTTGGCGCGCCTGGGCCATGGTCTAAATGGGTTGTCCCTGTCCTCTTAATGAGTAATGGGTGTTTTTTGGGTGTAACATGCAATAAACCAATCAGAGTCTCATCTTCCATTCCCTTTAAGAGACAGTTGTGCTCGTGCCATGACAGATTTGTTATTTACACGGTGGAATTTGGCAAGCGCAGAGACAGAACGCGTCTCCGAGATGAAACGGAGCATTATATATATGATTAGCCTACAAAAAATTATTATGCATTGCAATCCTTAATTTTTTTTTTTACATTTTAATAAAGTGCCGGACTGAAACTAGCAAACACACTTGCGCTGCACCTTGGGTCGCATTGCGTCGGGTGTATGATAGGGCCCATAGTGTTCTGCCCAAAAAACATTGTATAAATCATCGTTCTTAAAGTAAAAGTCCTTTTAAAAAATAAATGTCCTTTAAATGTATATTTGATGAACTGCTTTTTGTTTCTGAGCAACTTTTCATTTTTATTGTGTACATTGGGCCCTTTTGAGATTAAAACATTATTGGCAGTTAACTGTCTGAAAATGTGCGAAAATTGTACCTTTAGGGTTACAACAGCTTGCCATTGAGGCAGCAGCTTCAAGGATACAGCTTTATATTTATCTATCCCTTAAAGTTCTTTAAGTTCTAATATGAACCCATTAGGAATAGATTCCATATAAAGGTGTCCCTTTGAGGGAATTGCATCAGTGAGAAGATAAAGGCCTTTTTGATCCAGTATTGATAAACTGTGATAACTAAAAGGGCTTTTTCATACGTACTGTAGAAATACAGTTACACTGTTTATGAAACAGCTGTTTGTTCAGTGTATAAAAATGACTAAATATCCAAAACAGAAATCCTGTTTTGATGCATTTTAGAGAGTATTATTTCTATTTCTCATTCAAATCATTAGCGAACTGTAATGGGAAAAGTGGAATTCTTGACTGATGTCTGTTTGGTTAACCTCATGTTCCCTGAAAAGAGCTGAAAGAGGAAATGGGCAGGAACCGACATTAACTCTGCTACTGGTGTTTAATTATATTCTCCAGGCTGTGTCTTATTAAAAGCTTTGTTTGCCTGCGGGACCCTGGTTGCACAGAAAGGCCATGTAATGTAGATTATTAATTGCCCTGACACTATCAAGAAGCGTTTGTAAAAACAAACATCCAGACTCGATCTTTATTAGAATCACAGTCCTCTCAAAGCAATATGTTGGTTTTTATTGTTTTGTTTGTAATGATGTAAGGCTGTTGCAGTGTTTCACCTAGAGGAAGATCTTTGGCTTTGCTGGGGAAAAATCTTGGCTATCATAATGTGTCTGTAGAGTAACGCTGCATTAATCTGAGTTATCTGCGCACACAGTTCACCAGCGCACAAACACCTGCACAAGCATGGGAAAGCAACAGAAATGTGCTGCTATGTGCCAGCACCAACTAATACACACTCTTTGGTTATCTTAGCACACAGCTCTCTCTATGGCGAGGAACCTTGTAACTGTTCATGTGTGATTATTGCATTGGTTTCCATGGTGACCAAGCAGAATGCGAGTAACAATGCGAATGAATGCAAGCCGAAGACCTTTGAGGAAACGAGCACAGATCCCCCGTAGCAGTCCAACAGACACAGTTTAAGCCACAATCATACATCTATTCTTTAGCCTTTTACAAGAAGAAAAAACTGCTTGAACAAGTGGTAATTGGTTTTGCCTATCTAGTTTCTTTTGACACGGCCTGTATTTAATTATTGTGTTGGTACAAGTGAAAGTCCCTTTTATGTTGCAGTTTTAGTGGAATGTAATTTAATAAAAAAAATATAATACTATATCAAATATTTATAAAAAATGGAAGCAAGTATATATATATATATATATATATATATATATATATATATATATATATATATTTATATATATATATATATATATATATATATATATATATATATATATATATATATGTAAAGATTATTAAATCATTTTACAGTTGATCCAGGTTAAACTGGTACCACTTTATTTATTCAACCTCAATATATTCCAAATCTGTATAAGCACAAAATAAGACATTCTGAAGAATGTTGGTAAACAAAATGTTGACATAGCCATTGACTTTCATAGTATGCGTTTGTTGGTGTGTGTGTGTGGGGGGGGGGGGGGGTACTATAGAAGTCAATGGCTTCCATCAACTGTTTGGTTAACAACATTCTTAAAAATATATTTCGTGTTCAACAGAAGAAATAAACTTCTACAGGTTTGGAACTGTAACATGGAGTCAGAGACGTTCGGATCCAAGTGCAGTACTTTATTATCAAGAACGGTCAAACTTAGAGATCAGCATCAGGTATGTCAGTGGATATCCAAAATTAGAAACAGAAACAAGCAGAGGTCGGGGCAGGCAACAGAGAATCACAGTTGGTCTAAACAATCCAAGATCAAACACGGAAAGAACAAACACAGGGAAAACACTTGGAAATTTTAGACTAGGCTAAACAAGACTTTGCAAAGACTGAGAGTCAAGACACAGTTTATATAGGGGACTGGTAATGGGGAACACCTGGCTGTGATTAACCCTAAAAACGGGACCCCAAATACAAAAGCAACAGAGGACTGAGGTTGAGCTGAGGGGATGAAGGAGCCTGATGGAGCCGGAGGGACGAGGCGATGCCAGAGGAGTGGAGTCCTGAGGTGTAGAATGGACGACGCCAGAACAAGGCAGAGCCAAAGGGACGAAGGAGCCAGGCGGAGCTTGTGGACTGCCGGGCCATGGAGGAGGGGAGGGAGCTAGGAGCCATGGTGGAACCAACGGGTTAACGGGCCGAGGCGGACTCCAGTCCCGGAGGCTGAAGGTGTAGGTGAGGGAGACTCCGGCCATGCTGGAGGATGCAAGTCCCATGGAGCTCTCACCGCAATGATGATGAGCTGAGGGCGAGCAGAGGGACTGCCAGACAACAGCGGTAGAGGAGGCAGGAGCAGGTGGGAGGGAGGCCATTTTGGAGGAGCAGCCACAGGAGAGCAAGTCTGGTCAGGTAGGACTGACACAGAGAACATAAACAGGTTAATGACGGCCTCCGTGGCCAGGTGATTAGATGGTTAGAGAGTTCCCAAATGGCTTCCATAGCTTTGACAGGGCAGGGGGAGAGTTCGTAGATGGTCTCCATGGCCGTGACAGGACAGGCGGTGAGTTCATGGATGTCCTTCGTGGCCATGACAGGACAGACCATGAATTCGTGGATGGGTACTACTGACACCTCCGAAGGTTCTGCAGCAGATGCCCCTACCTTTGGAGGTTCCACAGCAGTAACAGTCTCCTTGACAGAAACACAACAGACTGAGAGAACATTGCTGGTTGTAACCAACATGATGAGACAAGGCTCTGGATAATCAGCTGAGACATGACTTGACCTGACTCTGGAGGGTCAGCTGTGACTTGACCTAACTCTGGAGGGTCAGCGGTGACCTGACCTGACTCTGGAAGATCAACGTGGACCTGACTTGACTCTGGAAGATCAACTCTGGCTGCCATTTTGTACTGCAGCGCCGGATTGGCGGCCATCCTATGCAGTGGTGCTGGGCTGGTGGCAATCTTGTGCACAGTTTCTGGAATGGAACATACTGCAGGACTGCGATGTTCCTCATCCACGACACCTGCAGAGCCACTTAGTTGAAGTGCCAGATCTAATATAAACTTTTCGTTTGGTGTTTTGACACAAACTTCTTGTGGGGGCGGGCTTCACAATGATCTACTCTGATTGGATAGTGAGCTTTTGATGGACAGGTGCTCTCTGACCGGGAAGTACAGACGCCACTCAGTGGTGTGCATATTGAAAATATCTTGTGTTGATTTGTATTACTAAATATGTAAATAATATTTGACCTTCGATCATCTCAGTCTGTAAAGATGAGTACTTGTTCTTCAAGGCAGCTTGAAGTAAGCACGTGTTACTGAATATGAACATGCCACCTGCAGATGTAAGTGGAAACCCCCCTGGCTGCCCCCTACCCACATAGAAGCATACATACTGAGCATTGCCTGCTGCGTGCAAAAACAACAGGCCAGAGAAAACTGGGACTACAACAACATGACTGTCAATCACACAGTGTGGGCCTGTGTACGGAGACGGTTCAGCTCAGTCAATCGTCTGTGGGCCCCGGTAGACACCAGCACCACTAGAGCATCTAATGTGGATTATTGTGCTTTGTCAGCCAGTGAGGGCTCAAAGCAGGGAGCAGCAAGACTTCTCGAACTTACCTCAGTGTGTTTAAACTCTAGAGTCTCTTGACCTTAGACTTTAGACAAGACACAGCTATAAAAAGTCCAGGTCATGGCAGTAACCCCTGTTGTGGTGGAGTGGTCAGGACCGTTTGGCTCTGAGAAACCATCGTATTGAAGCTATTTGTTTGGCTCATGTGTTTTCTAATCTATGCCAGAAAACCGATCAGTGACTCACCTCAAAAACATTCTGTTGATAAGACAATGAGGTGGCTTCAGCCGACATCGATTGCTTCTTATTCTCCTTTATTTCCATCAGATCATGAACATATTTACAGGATTTTTTTTCTTTCTCCCATTACTCTTCATAAAATTAATATAACATACTTCTTAATTAAAATCTGAAAATTGCATAATTGTCAAACACTCACCTGCCTTTGTTTTAACAGCCCAAATTGAGTGAGATATTCAATTATCTTGAGAATCACGCCTCAAATGTTAACAAGGTGCATCTGTATTCTTGAATGCACCACCTCCTGTGTTCAGTTGTTTGATTGCACAATAAATGTATGTGCCTCTTCGAGGTCTTACAGCAAAATACAAAGACCAAGGAACTTCCTGTGAGACATCAAGATTAAGTTCTTAGAGTTAAAAAATAAATAAAATAAAAAAAGAATCCTGGAGAAGTTTATCAAAAGACTAGCAAAGCTTTTAACCTTCTGCACAAGAAACACAACACCCCCACAATAATATAAAACAACATAGATTACGTGCAACACAAAATTTTGGGTTCAGTTTTTTTTTTTTTTTACATTTACATAAATAAAAATATTTTTTATTTCAAATAAGAACACGGAAATATAAAGCATATCACGGTTTCAACAAAAACTATTAAGCAGCACAAATATTTGTTTTTAAAGTAGGGTGTAGCGCAGTGTAGTCTAAGTATGAACTTCCAACATAAATAAATAAGTAATAAAATAAATAGCACAATCCAGAAAGCGCTACAATCTGGCCACCCTACCATCCCAAGCAACCACACTAAAAGGACATTTGTCTGAGAGGTGACCATGAGCCGGCTACAACACTGAAAGAACTGGAGAAATTTTATTCTGAAATGTAAGGGTGTACTCACACTAGGCACGGTTGCCATGAACCGGGCCCGAGTACGATTGTCCCCCCTCCCCACTCCCCCTCTGGCCTGCACTCACATATAGGGTTTCAGCATTCGTGCCGGAGCACGCTTACGTCATTATGGTGCGACGGTTTCGGGATAAACAGGAAGAGCAGCGCTCTATGAACACAATGGAGTGCATCGCTCTGTTTTCTTTGTGGATAATTTTGTGTTGTTTGGTCCACAGCCTGTTGTTAAACAGATGTGTCGCCTTAGTGGCGCGAACATTTTCACGTAATCGTGCTGCTCGTATGAGGATTTTTGCAAGATACCAGCTGAAGTGCAGCAAGGACTTTGCAGTTTTTAGTTTTTTTATGCATTTTGCACCTCTGCCGTAGACCAAAACGACCCTTTCCCTGCCATGTTGGTTTTGGAGCGTCGCAAAACCGTGATGCAAAGCGTCCTTTTCCGTGCCCCGGCACGGTTAGCGCTCACCCTGCATGCGAACCGCGCCCGAGTCCAACTGAACCGATTCGGAGCACTCACACTAGTCAAACGAACCGCGCTTTGGTGGTCAAACGTACTCGGGCACGGTTCAAACTGGCAGTGTGAGTACACCCTAAGAATCTGTCGAGGCATCAATTCCTTCACAGATTTGGCTTCTTTGTGAGAATGGCTATAAGGAAAGCACTTCTGAGGAAGACCGACATTAAGTCATGCCTAGGGATTGCTAGAAGCCATGTGACAAAACCTGAAACCCTTTGAAAGAAAATGTTTTGGTCTACTGAGTTGTGGCCTGAAAAGAAAGTGCTATGTTTGGCACAAATTAAAAACACCAACACCTTGGAAAAAAGAAACGCTTCTTGCCAGCTAGAGCAGTGTGAATTGAGCCAAACACAGGCAAATCCTTCAGGAGAACCTGTTTAAGTCAGCACACAATCTACATTTAGGGTGAGGATACTTTTTATTATTTTTTTACCAGGACAATGACCCAAATCAACACAGCACAAAAAGTAAAGAAAAGTTGGCACTCATAAACACCCCAGCCAGAGCCCAGTCCTGATTCCAATCAGAAATCTGCGGTATGACCTGAAAATTTCAGTCAGATGGCACTCTCCAAGTTATTTGGCAGAAGAATTTACATAGAGGAATTGGCAAAAAGCCTTTTGTTACAAAGAAATTTGCGTTCTTGGACACAAGATATGAAATATGTGTTGTGAAGAAAGAAAAAATGAGGTGCAAGAAGAAGAAAAATATTTTTAAAAGGTAAGTAAACACTCTTTGAAAGCACTGTAAATAAATCTGGTACAGTGAATGTCTCCGTATAGGAAGGTTGGCACTTGGATTTGATAATTTGGTGTGTCAGGTCAACTGAATGGACCATTAATTAAGGTGAATTAGTGTGTTGGTTGTGTGTATTGTCCATGCGTGCCATCTGTGTGTATTCGAATGTGAGCATGTGAGCCTGCATCCATCTGTTTAGGAAGCGTGGGAGCTCACAGTAACGAGTTGTGTCTCGGCTCATCTGCCCACGCACAGCTTGGGTCACTGTGGCACCCAGCACATGTAAAATCACCTCCATCCAGATCTCATTTCACTTCTTGCCTTTGCTTGTCTTCCAGCTATCAGCATGGACTGTAAATAAGAGTACGTTTTAAAGTGAATTCAGATGAAATGGTTGAGAATTTAGACATATATATTCCCTTTACAGTCTAATTGCATTAATTAAACAACTTGTAGATATTAAATGTCTGGTTTTGATGAAAGATATAATAATAATAATAATAATAATAATAATAATAATAATAATAATAATACATTTTATGGGGTCATGATATGCAATTTAAATTTCTCCTTCCTCTTTGGAGTGTTACAAGCTCTTGGTGCATAAAGAAGATCTGTAAAGTTGCAAAAACTAAAGTCTCAAATCCAAACAGATATTCTTTACAAAAGTTAAGACTTGTCCACGCCCTCCTAAAACGCCTCATTTTAACGTGTCCCCTCATGTCTACATCACTGTGTGGGAAGATTTACATATTTATTCAAGCAAAGAATGAAGGTGTACCTTTTATTCTCGCTTTTGCTGCCGGCACCATAACCTGGAGACTGAGTGTTTCATTGTGAAAGTGAAACTACTTTGTTTGTCCTTCTAAAAGAGGACAATGTCCAAACAAAGTACAGTCCAGCCTGGGGTCGTCACATGTGAATTCTGGATCAACTGGAGTTTATGGTGAAGCCTGTGTGGTAAACTAAATAAAAGAGAATTACAGTAGTCGATGGGAGAGGTGACAAGTGAATGAAATAGAATGGCAGTACTGGGTGAGGTGAGAGATGAACGAAGGCAAGCAATATTATGGAGATGAAAGTAACAAGACCATGTAATACAATTAATGTGAGCTTCAAATGAAAGAGTGCTGTCAAAGATGACTCCCAAGTTCTTAAACCTGGTGAGAAGGAGAAACGGAGGAACCATCAATGGATAAAGAAAATCTACAGAACCTAGAGAGAATAGAGTTGGCAGTCTTAATTGGCGGAGAACCAGGTTTTTAAATGGCTGCTCACTGCTCTAGGTGAGTGTTCACGGTGTGTGTGTGTGTTCACTGCTGTGTGTGTGCACTTTGGATGGGTTAATTGCAGAGCACAAATTCTGAGTATGGGTCACTGTACTTGGCTGTATGTCACCTCACTTTGTAATAAGGTAGATAGGTGGAAAGATGGAATCAGGCTTAGCAGATACATAAAGTTGTGTATCATCAGTGTAAAAGTGAAATATAATACCAAATTTATAAAAGATATTACCAAGTGGGAGAAGATAGATTAGGAATAACAGAGGACCTAGGACAGAACCTTGGGGGATGCCACAGCTAAAAGAATATGGATTGCAATGAAAACTTTTTAATTGTACGAAAGGTATGAGGTAAACCAGACAAAAGGAATACCAGAGAAACCAATAGCAGATAAACGGTTTAACAAAATATCATGTGAAATGCTCTCAAAAGCTGAATTTAAATAAAGAAAAACAAGAATAGATAAGGACCCTCCATCAGCAGGCATTAACAGATCATTTGTTGCTCTCACCAAAGTGGTTTTGGTACCACTGTACGTTTGGGATGAAATCCTGACTGAAAGCACTTATATAAGTTATTATTCCTAACATGATCTTGGACCTGTGCTGCAACTGCTTTTTCAAGATTTTTCTAAATAAAAGGAAGATTTAAAATGGGACAGAAGTTATCTAAATTGTTAGGATCTGCACCAAGTTTTTTTTTTTTTTTTTTTTTAATTTGGGTTATAGCAGCTATTTTAAAAGATTATGGGACAGTGGGAGGACTAAGGGGACTATGAACAATATGAGTTATAAGAGGAGAAAGAGAAGAGAGGAAGAGAGGCTTTTACCAGGTGAGTTGGTATGGCATCAAGCAAGCATGTGGAACAATTAGATTTATGAATAAGATTAGAAATGACTAATTAATATGGCAGGGTAAAAGAAGAGAAAAGAATAAGTAGACAATCGGTTGAAACACTGTATAATGAATTAGAGTATGGGTTAGCCTGAGAGGCCAACTGTTGGTGGATAGCAGTTATTTTGTTACTAAAAAAAGACAAATTCATCACAATGAGCAGACCAGTACGGGTGTACTGTAAGTAGAATATATTCTACTGTATAAGTAGAATAATATTAGGTGGTAAGGTACACAGTGAAGTTAAAAATAGACAAAATTAATCTAAAGTGGAAAATGGAAAAACGGAAATTCTGTCATAATTTACTAATCTTACATAATTAATAGGATTTCAGATTACACATTGATTTATTGATTTTTTTTTTTTTTTTCATTTAGATTATTTTAATATATAATAATATGTCATATGCAGTCCACTTGGAAGTTTTCTGAGACCCCTTGGTCTAGAACCACTGACCTAAACCAAGCTCTTCCTGTCTTTGAAAATATTTTCTCACCTTTTTCATGTTTTGGTTTGGTTATGACAATTAGATAAAGTGCAATGATTCAGTAATTTCAAGAGCAACGCTGCTAATAAAATATTATTTTATTATTCATTGAGTTTCAAAACATATTTCAAGAAAAATTTCACCTAAAATCTAAAGACAAAAGTAATACATTTTGCATAAAATTTTAAATGGAAACAGATAAAAGTTCTTAATGTTGTTTCTATTGTGATATATCCCACATTTTCTGTTTTGGATTCATGCAATTCATCCACATACTGCATCCTCTGTACATATTCTGTCCTTCTAAAAAAAACTTTGACAAATGCTAAATAACTGATCACTGCTGTTGCAGAATGCTAAAAATACTAAAACATGCCAAAAAAGTGTTAGCATATTTGTGCGATGTGTAATACCACCTCATGTGCCTGTATTCGAGACAAATTGTTTAATTTTCAAGTCTGTGAAAATATTTGCAAAGCACCAAGTCTTGAAAACTATCACAGAAGAACCTGCCAAATCGAATGCATAACATTCCTCACTAAGACTCAAAGAATTCAACATCCTCCCTCTCAGTTGCTGAACTACAGTCTATGAAAAACACAATCGGGGCATCATGATATCCTGATATAATCTAGTTCACTGCCCACAATGTCCAAAATGTATAATTTAGTCTATTGTAGCGGATGACTGTGAGTGAACTTATCTGAGAAAACCTTTGGCTGTGAAGTCTAAACAGCTTTCAAGGTGAACTATCTATTCTATCCTACCCTAAAATACTTTTTTTCACACCATGATTATTATTTTTATTTTCTTGCAGTTTTTCTCTCTCATCTCAATATATTAATTCTGTTTTAGATTGCTGACTCTTCAAATACCTTGCAGGCACTTCTGACTTTAATGCAAAACAATCTGAGAAGGCTCTTTAGAAGTGTCAAGCATGCTAAAGACAGGTGTTCCACTGAACATTTATGTTCATTTATCCGCCTCTTGTATGATTCATCAGCGGGTTTTGCTGTAAATCTCAGCATTTTCTTCAGCAGTATTTTATTTTTGAAGGTCAGAAATCAGATTGGAGTGGCCAGTCATGCTAAACCACTGAAGTAATCAGAGGTTCACTGCCTCGCTCTGACAACACACTGTGCTGCTTTCCACAACACTGCCAGGAATAAAAAAAATATACCTAATCATGTAGCTCATTTTAGGCTTAAAACATTATTTTGATTGCCAATTGATTCCTTTATATTGCTCTATGATGAAATAAATTAAGCTAAACTTTAGCAGACTGAAATTTCAATTTATCTCAATTTATTTCAGCCTATCTGAACCATGTGCTTCAAACACAAGCTGGTGATCAGCAGCTTTTACCATGAAGACAGCGCCTTGATAGGTGTGAAGAGACTGACAGATAAAAAACAGATTGAGGAGCAGAAACAAATGTGGAAATGCGCCAATACGTCAGTCATTTCCGCGAGCAGGTTGGGCTGTCACAGTAGTTAAGCATTCAGGTACAGCTTGGGAGATGACTTGTTATGTTTACCGAGTTCTCAGAACAAGATGTTCACTTAAAACGCAGATTGGCGTGAGTATTGCGAATGTCTGAGGGAGCTGTGTTGTTGTTTACACAGCTTCGGCGCAGTTGCTTGACACCATGTCGAATGCTTATCTTTGCCATTTTTTTTTCCCTCACCACCGAGCTAATCCGCCTGGTTATGAAAACGAGCCAGTGTGAAACAGACGCCCAGGTGTAAAAGATGAGAGACGGTTCAGTTAGTTTGTTGAAAAGGTGCAGAACTCCTTGAATTAAATTACTGGGGTTCTGAACACTTCTAAACATCAGCATGCACAGCGCTCGGCTCTAATAGGGCTTGTTGAGGCCGGGTAACAAACAATGTAATAAGCAGTGCGTTTTGTTGCTGTGATGCTGACAGCTCTCTCCATCAGTTCTGGGTTTGAGGGCGGAAACAGATGTTTTTTCTAAAATACCTTGGGAGAAATAAAAGAAGAAAGAAAGGAGATAATAGTTGACCTACAGTAAGAATACAGAGCTGGAAATTTCATAGAAGGGATTTCAAAACCAAACCGAAGTGAATGATGTTTGGTTCTCTTTACTGCATTACTGCAAACTTGTTGCCTTTTGGCAAAATTAGCAGTTCTGAAGTTGCAGTCAGTCACATTAAGGTTGGAATACACTACATAATGTTTGCCCTGGTTTACAGCCTGGAGAAGTTGACTATAAATGCCAAGTTTGGGTTATACATGCCAAAAGTCTGCAGATTTGAGTTTGACAGATTTCATAGTAAATTGTGTAGTGTATATGATGGTCACAGACAGTTATTTTTTTAGCTTCAGAATCTGATTCCATCCAGTCAGAGGATATCAAACATGTTTGATATTTTTTAAACCGAATTTAGAACACTTATTGTTTTAATTTTTAATTTGTCCCCTAGCAAGGCACACCTTTCTGTGTGAGTCTGTTGTGATCGGAGGTGGGTAGTAACGAGTTACATTTACTTCATTACATTTACTTGAGTACATTTTTTGGGTAACTAATACTTTTGCAGCGTATTTAAAAATGGGTACTTTTACTTAAGTAAATTTTTGGGGGAAATCTGTACTTTTACTTCGTTATTGTGGGCAACACTCTTCTCATTACTTTATCTTAATGGAATACATGTTATAAATGTCTCAGTTTATTCCAAACGCTCCATGTACTTTTTCACTTGCAATGAGTGATGACCATTCGCGAATGGTTCATTCTTTTGAGACAGTTCTGTTCAAAGGCTTGATAAAACCATAGACTGTATAAAAACATGGACATAGTGTCTGTGACGTCACCCGTAGACTCCTGAAGAGCATTTTTGAAGCTCAAAGTGTGCAGAGGGGACCATCGCCATCTTGGCAGTACGTCACCGTTCAACTCTCCCTGACAATCGAAAATGGGCTGGGAGCTGGTTGCTGAAGCCACGCCCACCTAACTCAACGGTAGTGTCAGCAGCGGCAGCCTACCTATCACTCGAGTGGCCATGCCCTTAATTATCCAGAACTTTAAGGCTTAATATAATTTAAACAGATGAGTTATAAAAAATAAAAAAAAAATTCTGCTGTAAAGTTGACCATTTTAACATGGGGAGTCTATGGGATTGACTCCCTTTTGCAGCCATCCTCAAACGGCCAGTCGATGAATTACAGTTGTAGTCACTTCCTTGTCGGCTTTACGTGAGAGAGCGGAGGTTGCCTCTCAGATAAAACCAGTTGGCAAACCAGTGAATTGGTTCGCAGTCAATTTGAATGATTCATTAAGTTCCCTGCCGCACACACTGAGTCTTCTGAAGCGGTTATCACTCACAGAGTTGTTACAGAAAGTTTAAGAACATCAATAGCATTCAAGACGTGGCTTTGGGTTTACACTCGATTGAAAGCAAATCTGTAAAGGTTATTGTTTGCTAGCGATGAAGATGTTTGTTAGATTAACACCGCGTGCGTGCACTGTCTACAGTTCAACAGGTAACGTATAGATAGGCTACTTTTGATTACAGTACACAGTACCACTATGACATTATCAGCTTGCTGTACGTGTAACTTATAGATTAAATACAATGTATAACTTTTACATTAAATAAGCTGTCACAGAGGATAAAATGAATACCCTCAAAACCCGCTCTGTTCCAGGAGGGATGCCTTTGCCTAGACACAATTAATATTGATATTTCCACAATATTTACGCTAGCCGAAATATACCTTTGTTTACATTTTGCAAAACAAACAGAAGATCCGTCAATGTGCATATGGTTCATTATGTTCAGATGTTCGGTAACTTAGCCGTCATGTGAGGAATTTTCACTCTTCATGTCAGAGGTTATTTATAGATGTGTTATACATAATTAGTATACTTTGAAATATAATTTAATTCAGTGAGGCAAATCAAAGTTTCTCCAGTTTTCAGAGTCATATGATCCTCCAGAAATGATTCTAATATATTGATTTATTACCAGTGCTGGGAACAGTTAGTCTGGTAATACCAAACTCTGTTACTTTACTTTGCTTACTTCACTTTGCGTCGAACTGAAGTTGAGCAGAAGTACTGGCGTAGTCAGGCTATATAAGTCATGCAATCTGAAGAGTTTTTATTTGAGGGAATTCAATAAGTGCCACCAACTGTCAGAGAGTGAATTTATAATTTTATTTAGCATATTTTGTTAACATACATAATCATTTACTTGGCTAAAATGTGAGGTTTATTGATTTATAAAACTTATGGTTTCTGTCCAAACTTGTATTATTTCAACTTTAATGACTCATGTTACATTTCTTTTTACAGTTTTAGAATGTTACAACATTGGTGTTGTTTCAAAACAATATTTCTACCTGACCAACATGTAGTTTTATTAGAAACAGTTGCAGCTGCTGATATGCTACAAACACAGTAAATTTAACAGTGTTGATTTTCCAGTGTTACTATAAAGTGTTAAAATGAAGTGTTGGATCAACACTGAACAGAATGGGTCTAACACCAGAAGTGTCAGGTTTCAAATAAGAGTTGGTGTTACTTTACATAGTTGCAGACGTCAACTCTCATTCAGAGTTAATCAGGCCACACCTCCATTAACGTGCAGACAGACGTCAATTTTCATTGAAACAATGCGGACGCCATTTTACTTCGTTGGAAGCGTGGTGGTAAGTCTTTCAATTTAATGTTATATTACAGATACAGACTGTAAATGTATTCTAATTTATAATTTGTATATAATCATTATAATTCAATCACAGATAATTATAATAATGATTGAGAAAGCCAACTAGCTCTGACATTTGCTTCATCCTATGTCATGCCCCTTTATCAACGAATTAAAGCTTTGAATATAACTTCACGTTAGTAGTTTCGTCTGTCATTTCGTGTGTCGCACACAGCAGTCATTTTAATTGATTAAACTCTGATCGTGTTCTTTTCAAAATGAGTCTATAAAGTCTCGCGCGCGCGCGCCATTTTACAGGTGAACTGTGGCACATGGAATTTCTGCAGTCCGCTAACGTTAATAGAAAATGTATATATCAATATGGTTATTAGCCTAAAAAAGATTGTTCAGATTTTGTTTTAAGATTCGGCTTGGATTTCTGCTGATCGTTGACCATGCTTCTGGGACCTTCATGGTTTTGAACTGTGGTAACTTGAAACGTTTTATGTCGATGTTTGAGCAGCGTTATATGATTTGTGTTTTTATACAGTCTATCGTCAGACGTGGTTAACGTTAGTTTATTTATTTTAGTGGATTAAAGTACTCAATTACATTTTAAGGAGCAAAAAATGTAATATGTGTAGTCGTGGAATATATTGATGTCTCATTTCGGAGGCTGCGTCCTGGTCGCATTTGAAGGCTGCATACGTCATCGGGGAAGTCTCATTTGAGAAAAGTGGACAATGTCGACAATTTAAACCAATTTACCACAGATATTTTTATGTAAAATGTATCGGCATTAACGAGGTTTGACCATTGGGGCGCTGTACGTAGCGTAAAACTGTATTGCAAGTCTTTCCGGATACAATAGATGAAGAAACCGCGCGCTTATTTAGACTGCCGGAGGAGGAGAGTTTGAAAGTTTGCACGGAGACGAAAATGGTATCATTTCTCAAAAGTTCCCGTTTTGTCTTGTTAATGAGGGTTTATAACGGATAAAAAGTTAACCTATTTCGATTTAATTGGTATCTTTGCCGTTTTGATAAATTATTAAAGTTGTCTTGATATTTTTATTTTTTTACAATCTTGTTTCAAATTGAGTCTGTGTTTGTAGCAAACCAGTAAGATGTGTTTCTTCCTCTACAAGCCAGGAGTTCAGGTGCTTAATCACAATGATTGTCAAAGCACAATTTCAGAATAGGAAGAAATTCATAAAAATCTCAGAGGCGTGCTTTGATTTATTTCTAGCAGAGGGTGAGTGATATTTAATATCATAATAATTTAATCTATATGGTTTTTTATAGCTTTGTCAAATTATAAATAAAACTTGACTAAAATTGGTAAATATTTTGTTTTGCAGTGAAAGAGAAGTTCTCAATTCCAGACGACCTTGCTGTTACAGTTACAGATGAAACTGGTACAGAGGTGGATAAAGATGTGTTTCCTGATCTAATGTCCACCAGTGGGTTGGTTTTAGTCATAAATGAGTTGACTGACATGGGTGAGTGAAAACAGGACCTGCTGAATGATCTGTATCCCAATTTATGAATGAGTACTGGTAGTGTTTTAATATCTTCAGTGTTCAAATGGCAAGGATCATATTGAGTCTTTTTATTTCAACAACCAGTGTTCTGGATTAAAAAATTCTCATTATTAGTTTTTTTTTTATTCAGTATTAATATATACTAACATGACATCTATTAACCCCAGTTTTAACATTAACAGGATCTTCCACACCTCAGTCTTCAGTAAGCTTGGATACAGATACACTGTCTCTAACTTCAAAACGCAGTGAAGAGAGTGACTGGTTTAGTCCAAAACGATTCAGAAAGGATGAAGATGATGATGTGGCATCACAACGAGCACAGGCCAGAGACGTGAGTCCCAGTAGCATTACACAGACACTGGGTGTTTTACTCATCATGATATTCAGTTTCATTAAGGTTTTTTTTGTAATCCCCATATATAATGGTAATATTTTTTAGATCAGGGTCGTATTTAAGGGTAATTTAGATATTACTGCACTATCTTCTCTCATAATAGTATCTGTTAATAATATTCTCTTTTTTTATAGCTGATAAAACATTCTAGAGACAAGACCAGGTGGAGGAAATGTGCTTAAGGAGTATGAAGATACAGGCACAATTAGTGATGACACAAGGAAAGTGATGGTGAACATCTTAGTTGCACGCATGATGGAGACAGAAGGGTAATTCTAAAAATATAATTCGCTCTTGCATTATTCAGTTTGTTAGTGATTTTGATGCTCTATAGATTGTGAAGTAGATAGATGTAGTTGGGTGATACAAATTTGTGCAAATTGTCCAAAAAAAAAATCTTTTTTTTTTTTTTTTCTTAAAGTTAGTTTAATTAAATGTTCTTAAACATTTGCTATCAGCGTAAAGTAACATTGAGTGTTCCAATTCTTCAGAAGGGTCCCACATGGGTTACCAAACAGAAGTATGGATTGGGAATTATCACCTTATTTCCCTCACTCAGAGATCCCCAAGGAAGGACTGGATATGTAAGTCATTATCACTGATCGGACATTCAATATTTTGTGCTCAGTTGGAAATGTCTAAAGATGTTTTTATTTTTTATTAAGGGTTAAATTAAGAATTTGTGTCATTTCAACAGGAACATTTCTATGATGGCCAAAAAAACACTGGATTCTTGTCATGGCGCCTCAAGACAGTACAAAGGGGGACAAGACCTTCTGGAAATAAGGAAGATCCAAAAACAGAAGAAAAGGGAGGTCCTTTGCTTGACAGACAGCTATGTTACCAAGAACATCAGCTAGATAATGATCAAAGTGTAGAGGCCATCTCTTTGATGAATCATACAAGTGAACGTGAGGTCATCATGCAGAAGATGAAGGCAACGTTTGAATACAGACAGCGCCTTGTCCATGATCCAGAGGGATCCACCACCATTCTCTCTGTTTTTCCTCGGTTCCTGGACACTAAAGGATTGGTATGGATTTTCTTTCATTTTTTACTAAAATTTAAATGTTCGTATCAGAGAACTGTCAAATGGTCTGCATTGTTGAAACTGGCCACATTATTGTAATCACAATATATTGTAATTTCTTTGTGTTTTCTTCAAAACTTCAGATTCTTCAGGACTTCACACTCCTCTTTGGGTCAGAAACTGCTTCCAGACTTTTGGAAAGGTGGCCGACAGTTTTCAAAGCAAAGGTTATCAGACTAGGAGAAACCTTGACTCCCACTCCACTGCTGAAAAGATTACTGTCATCTGCCAAACAGAGCAAAGAAAGCAGCGAGGCACAGGATTCCCCAGGTGAAACTTCCAATGACTTTGCAGTAAAATCATACTATACATACTCATTTTTGTGTAGACATTTAACAAAGTAACTTTTTTTTCCAGAGTGGGACAGTGATATATCATCCTTCCTTCTACTTTTGCATCTCCTATCACCCCAGGCTTCAGGAAGAAAGAAAATCCAAAGGATCAGTATTTCACAGGCTATTGACCATCTGGTGGTGTTTCACAAAGTAGGTATCTGGTACACTGGTGCCAAAATACAAGGCCTATAAGTGTTACACTTTGAATTGAATATTTATTTATTTTTTACTATTAGATAAACTGTAAAATGATAAATGTAAAATTAATCTAAATATGATCTAAACTAAAATTGTTGTTCGTGCATGTACGGTTTTGATTTGGAGTGCTTCCTGGTCTTTATGATGTGCAATTAAGCTAAAAAGTCTCAAATAAATGTTAACTGATAAAGCTGTACTTATTAATTTATCATTATTATTCAAAGACGTAATTTTTTTCCCCCCATTTAGGCATGCAGGAGCATACAGGAACACCTTGAGCTGGAGGAGAATCGTCAGCCATACATTCTTGCCTCCGGGAGCAGCAAGGAAGCCATCAGTCACTACTTCATTGTGGTGGATAAAAAGCTCATCCCCTGTCAAGAATCCTCTTCACTGGCTGCCATTGATGAACTCTTCAAGGTTCATTTTGTTTTCAGTCTCAGTTATGATAGCCATTGCCTATCACTGGGAGTCATGTACTATCAGGGGTATCGAGTCTGGGCCTGTTTCAAATGAGCTGTTGTCTGACCTTGAAAACTCTGATTTTATTTCAGAGCAACTCCAGATTGATATCTCTAGCGAGGTAATGGTCACACCGTGGGTAAAGTGTCAAGGTACTGAGTATCGCAGTGATCTTGTTGTTTTCTTAGAGTTTGTTGATGATGCACCTGTTTTTGGAAAGATTGTTAAAAATTTTATTAAGGATGGAATTTATTTTTTGGTATCGTGTATGGAATCAGAGTTTATTGAACACCTTCATGCTTTCAGTGTTGTTGAACAAGAGCATTGTCTTGTACTCAAAAAACCTGAGGAATTGATGTACTACAAGCCATTTGATTTACAAATGTCCTATGGCAATGACCATCTTTTTTACATTGTCGTGAACTGTTATTTGTAATAATTTCATGGCATTTATGGTTTCTTGCTCTGTGCTGAAATAAAGTTTTGAAACCTTGACAGTGACGTTTTCTTCATAGTGATTTTCTAGTTTATTTTAGTTTTTAGGTTTTTTTTTAGTAGGTAATACAGAACCATAAATAACTCTGGAAAAAGTGTTCTATCAACACCAGGATGGTGTAAATTTTGACCCTTTTATACACCGAGTATATTGTGATTTTCACAATGTCAACACCGGAATAGTGTAGAATTTTTACTCTGTCAGTGTTTGCTACAAAGCTACACCCAGCTCTGTAACAGTGTTGTTTTTATCTGCATCGGTGTTGATATTTCACTCTCTTAGTGTTCACATTTTAACACTGTATTGGTGTTGCATGAGGCAACACTTTTGAAAGTGTTAAATTAACACTTTGTGGGTGGTTCTCATATATACACTTTCAAAGTGTTGAAAATAACTCCTATGGTGTTGTTTACCGGATTTCAAATTTACTGTGAAAGGTGGCATGGAAATGCTTTCTGACATCTTTAGGTGTCACAGCAATTATAACTTTGTACTTTAATACGAGAGGGCTGAGATGGGGCTGAGCAGGCATAATTAGTCAAGCTTCTACAGTATGTGGCTTTTGGGAGGCAATAAAATATATAAATAGCAGAAGGGCCCCCCAAAAAATATTTTGCTTATGTCACAATAAGAGGTTAACCCGGCCCTAAATATGTTAATACATTTTGTTTATGATTTGGTGTTGCTGTGTAATATACAGTAAGGCAAATTATTTTGTTGTGCATTTATGACAACTTTTATGAATATATTTGCTTAGAAATGCTAAAGAAACATTTATGGGATATAAATCATTAAATTCTTTACAGTGCTTATTCTCAATTTATAGACATGACAAACAAAATGACCAAGACAGTGGACTTGGATTTTTATATTTTTTTGAGTGACTTTAATGCAGTGTCAAAGTCCATAATTTCAGTCACAGACATTGCCAGACTCAATCTTTTATCTCAGCTCAGCTCCAAAATGTGCAATTAAGTTGTCAGCCTTTTTTTCAAATCTTAGAATATCTTAAGTTATTTTACTCTGAATCCTTTACTTGCTATCCAAACTTTAAATATGCTAGATTAAATATTAACTATTCCACTAGCCATAGATGACTCAGGGCGACCATGTTCAGCATAGATATGTACTTCTCTTCTGCATCTTTCAATCAAACACACTCCTTTCCAGTGAAGTTGCTAATATAAAAAGAAATTAATATAAATAAATAAATAAATAAATCCATCTGATCCAAAACAACTCGTGAATGGCCGTGAATTACTCGATCACAGGTTGAACTCTTCATATGCTGAATTAAGTGTTACGTGGAGGGAGGGACTACAGACCCACGGAACACAGCGACCCCTGCAGCACTTGCTTCCTGGATCCCTCTCCAATTCTGTGAAGATCGGCACACATCTGAAAAAGGATTATTAGAGGCAACTGAGAACAAGGTCAAAGACTTGTGGTGGAACAAGGAGCAAGTCGAAGTTTAACTTCCTCTTCATCCCTGAGCCTCCGAAATACTCTGCGGCTGAATCTGGTGAAAGCTCCCCCGCCGGCGTGCTAGGCTCAACTTTTGATGTTAATTCCTTGAAAGCTGTTTCTTTAGCTAGGGATTAATGCATGGAGAGCTTGGCTTAGCATGCTTGGGCTAATA
The DNA here is from genome assembly GCF_023724105.1 of Carassius gibelio. NCBI lineage: Eukaryota > Metazoa > Chordata > Actinopteri > Cypriniformes > Cyprinidae > Carassius > Carassius gibelio. Next base: position 14,193,519 of record NC_068380.1, on the reverse strand, counting down.
AAGATGACACATCTAACACAGGTAGTGCAGCTCGAGAGCTGATTTCATAAAGTTGCCTTAATTATGATGAACTGCCTACTCCTTAGTGCTTCCAAGAAAAGCCAAACTATACTCCTCTGAAAAGACTTGAATCAAGAGCAGATCTGGATTTTAGGGGCATAAGCTTACCCATTATCACCGTGCAGAGCACTGTTAGGGCCTTAGCCTGTGGCTTTTGTGACATTTTCCCCCACTTCTTAGTATTTCATAGCTAGTGAGGCCCAGGTTCCAGAGACTGAGAGTTATGAAGTGTGTCTATTATAACCTGTAAACGACTATTATGGTTACATATTTGCTGCTATGGCCACTCTAGCTCCGGGGAACACCACAGCTAATAATTGCATGGCAGCATGAGTACAAATGTGACATCGCGATTTATCTGCTAAAACAATGTGCCCAAGATTGAATATGATTCCCCTAGATGAGTCCACGTGGTGAATGCTAAAAATTATCCCTTTCCACCATCCCAGATACAGTGGGTATAGAAAATAATCACCCCACCTTTAAATAATTACATGTTATTGCTTTGCAGTCTGAAATGAAGACGGACAGTTTTAGTTTTATCCAGCTGTTTTTACTCGGTGCAACTGATAACATCCAAATTAAATTAAATTAAATTTATGCATTTAGCAGATGCTTTTATCCAAAGCGACTTACAGTGCATTCAGGCTATCGATTTTTACCTATCATGTGTTCCTGGGGATTCAAACCCCCAACCTTGCACTTGACAAGGCAGTGCTCTACCAATTGAGCTACAGGAACACTATGAATATAATAAAAGACATAACACCAACATCTCAGAAAAATAAATGAACAGAATCACTGAGTTGTAAAAAAGGATCACCCCTCATGTCAGTATTTTGTTGAACCAGCTTTTGTTTTAATTACAGCCTGTAGTCTGTTGGGAAATGCCTCTACTAACTTTGCGCATCTAGACTTTGCAATATTTGCCCACTCATCTTTACAGAACTGCTCAAGTTCAATTAAATTTGACAATGACAGTTTATGGATTTCAGTCTTCAAGTCATTCCACACATTTTCAGTCTAGGTTCTGACTAGACAGTGCAAGGAAATTCACCTTATACTCCTTCAACCTCTGTGTGCTCAGTCTTGCTGATGTGTGCATTGGGTCATGTTGGAAGGTAAACCTTCTTCCCATTGATAACTTTCAGGGGTAGCAAGAGGGTAGCAGATTTTCCTCAAGAGTGAGACAGTATTTTGCCCCGTCCATTTTTCCTTCTATACTTAGAAGTGCTCCAGTCCTTGCTGCAGAGAAACACTCCTATAACAGGATAGTACCACCTCCATGCTTTACTGAAGGAATGCTGTTATTTGGATGACGAGCTGTATTGGATTTCAGCCAGACATATCGTTTGGTGTTCAGGCCAATATTTTAGTCTCATCTGCCTCAGAATCTTCAAGGTGCGCTTTGGCAAAGCACTGTTGTGACTGCATGTGGCTTTCCTTGAGGAGGCCATATCACCCACAGTCGACTGTTTGCTTTAGTTGCACTACGAAGGATTGGAATGCTCCAGGAAAGCTATGTTCATGTTGAGCTAATCAAAGTGACCACAGCTGATCACAGCTGAAAGTCAAATGGTATTGCGTGCCACTGAGAACATGAATAGCTACATCTTTACAAATAATTTTTAGGAGGGAGGTGATCCTTTTTTTCACCTCAGTTTATTTCTTCTCTCTCTCTCTTTCTCTCACTCTATCTCTCTCTGACATTTTGGTGTTATGACTTTCATGGACATTATTAGTTGCACTGAGTAAATACAGCTGGATAAAATTTCAGGCTGCAAAGCAACCAAATGTGATTATTTTAAAGGGGGGTGATTCTTTTCTATAACCACTGTATATGTTCGGTAATATTTACTGCAGCAAAACAAATCAAGGCCTAATTTCTCCCTCTGTGATCAGTTATATTTTATTTTCAATGGGTAGGTCTGACAATTAAATGTTCTATTTGTTAACATTATTAACCATTGAATAATAATGAAAAATACTTTAGTTAATGTTAATTTCATAATTTACTGATACATAATTAAAATAAAAACTTGTTTTTTAAAGTTTTAGGTTTAGATAACTATAACAACTCCACTGCTGCTGCATTATTTTACGATTTTCTCTGTTTATTTGGTAGCTTTACTGTACATATCTATCTAAATGGTATTTTTTTGGCCAAAATCAAATATGGTCCAGAATTTGTGCCATTTGGTCAGCATTTGCAGTTTACTAAATATGAATGTTTAAGCAGTCATTTCTCCACCACACCACAGAGTTTATTTAAAGTAAATGAAAGCTGGAGTTGTATTAGCAGAAGAGCTCCCTATCTCTCTGGGATTTGTGTGGATATTTAACATGACCCGCAGATTTTTGTGATGCAGACGGTGTTATGATGTGAAAGGCCATTGTCAGCTCCATGAGGGAAGTAAGCATAGAGATCATGCAACATTCCCATACTGACATATGGATAGATATGGAGGAAGAGATCCAGAGAAATTAGCTCTTTCAACCAAGTCTAAATTCTTCATCCTGCTACAGTATCTTACTTCATTTCAGGGTTTTAAAACATACTCTAAATTAATTTAAAATTGAATGACCACCCCTAGACATCACAAAACACACACACACACACACACACACACACACACACACACATATAGTCTTATAAATTCTGTTATTGAAGTCAAATACATTTCATACTATTTTAGTCACTTTACATGTTTTACTCTCTATATTGGATGTTCTCGGTCAAAAAAAGAAAAGTCTAAATTAATTTCTGAATGAACGCATTGCACTGGACATCAGAGAGCAAAGTATGAGCAAATATGCAGCAACCAAGAACAATTAGAAAATTTCCACCATGGAGTCCAGTAAAATGGATCAAACAGCTGACGCAATGTGAATGATGTCCTGTGAGCATGATGTAAGGTTATGAAGGAAATATCACAAAGACAGAAGACTAATGAGTTGAATGCGAATTCATTACAAGCCGTTTGAAAGTGCTGTGGCTCTATTTGTGTGAGATATCACAGTGTGGTTGAAATCCTCAGCGATGTTCGCAAATGGAGAAATCTGACTTAGAGCTACAAAATGGGATGTTCTTGAAGTACATAAGAAACTAAATCAACTAAACAGCCCCCAGGGCTCAAGTCACTAAATCTGGACTTAAGAGAGAATCAAGCGGTGAGGTGAAAATTGCCTAATCCTGGCATTGCATTTTAGACATTCTCTATGATTTCTGGGGGATTATTGTATTTTTTTGAAGCCTAAACCATTGCAGATTGTTGCATCACTAGGGACTAATTTCTAAAAACAAAACAAGAATGGATGTGGGGTTACCCGCCGATGTCATCAGACGGACGCCGAGCATCCAAGCCCTTGGCAGAGGTGCCCCAAGGCCAGATGTGACTATCATTACTGAGGCATGACATCAGTCCAGCTCCAGTAGGGGGCGATGTAACAGTCACTAAAATTCAATGAGACAATGAATGCCAGCTCATGTAAAATAAATAAATCACAATCAGTTAATCAACAAGAACGTATGCATGACTGATGAATGGTATTGATTGAATATGCATGTGCGTAGCTTGAGGTATCAGATTGGGCTATAATTCAATATTTTTCGCAGCCAGGGTTTCTTGATGTGGTTTAATTAGCCAACAAATCAATACCCTTATGTGTCTGAACTCCATATGGAGTGTCAGAGAGAGCACACTGTAATATGTTTGAAGAGTTAGCTCTGAGCCTCCGGCTAAAGAATCATCTGCTTTGCTCTGCACACCTGTTTCCCTCGCTGCCGTAACCAACAAACCCTCTGCAGACCTTGTAGGACTTCACAAAGAAGTGAGGCTTGTGTTATATAAGCCTACAATCTCGTTTAACTTTAAGTGGTTTGTGTGCAGCGGAACTCTTCAGATACACAGTGCCTGCCTGGCTATGCTAAATGTCATCGGTTACGCTAACCAATGCAAGCAACTCAGGATTTCATGAAATTGAGCTCGCTTGCTTGACTGTGACAGCAGCGGCGTCAGTTTGTAGTGATCTTTGGTATCGAATGTCTTTACAAACATGCTAGCTGCTACGACACATTGTCATTGACTTCCTGTTGCTTGCATGAAGAAGTGGCGTGTAAGAAGTGGTATATTTTTAGCAATTGTATTTAGTGCTGTCAGCTAGGAAATTTCAGCTATTGAACCTAACAGCCTGATCACTTTCTCCTTTTTTTCCAGAGCAGCTCCCTCCATCTTTGCGGGTGGACTGTCAGTCAGTCATGGTTTGATGTGTGCATCTGAAGTGGGTTCATTTGATGGCAAAACTTTCAATTCTATTTTACACGCATCAGTAATGACCCTCCCAGTACTGCCCATGTGTTTTGTTTTGTTTTTTGGCTGGGCAGAGCAGCACCACAGTGCCCCCTCCTGATTGCAGGCAAAAAGGCAAGTCATTTCACAACCTTCCCTCTGTTTCTGAGTCACATTCATCAAAGCCTTGGGTGTAGTTTGATCTCTTTGCACATTCTATTTTAATCATGTAAGCATGTCAGAAACGTCTCCCGATTGCATTTTTTTTAATCCAGCAAATTCGTTTCACAGAGAGATTCTTAAACAAATTAGTTTAGCTTCCATCAGTTTAGGCTGAGTTTTATGTCGGTGTCCCTCACATAATGATACCTGGTTTAAAAGGAATTTGCATTTAAAAACACACTTAATTTGTAAGCATAATTTGCTAAACAAGCCACTTTTGGAAAAGGAGCCTGAAGAGCAGTTGAGCTCAAAAGTGAAGCCATACGGAATGCAAAAACAGAAGACGATGTCTGCCATTGAGTTGAAGGGTTTCACCTCAGCGGTTTCTGCCAGGCTCACGTCTCATGGTCAGCTGTCTGGGACCTTCACTGGGTTGTGCTGGCCCATAAATATATATATATATTGTATATTTGTAGATTGTAGATTGTAGATTATTATAATTTTTTTAATTTTATTTAATTTTTGCCAGATTGTAAATTAATGAATTATTAGAATGGTGTTTTTTTTTTTTTTTTTTTTTTTTGGCAGATTGTAAATTAATTCATTATTAGAATATATATATATATATATATATATATATTTTTTTGGCAGATTGTAAATTAATTCATTATTAGAATATTGTTTTTTTTTTTTTGCAGATTGTAAATTAATGAATTATTAGAATGGTGTTTGTTTTTTTTGGGTTTTTTTTGTAACGGTGAAGAAATGTTTTACTTGTGAGCCAGCTGCTGCATCAAATAAAGCAAAGGCATTCTCAGTTTTGTGATAGGATCACACATTTTGAAGAAGTTTTGTTAAACTTGAATTTTTGCAGCTGAAAATGTTTTGTGACAGACACAAAGTTTCAAGATCCCTCATTGAACCCATGAAGTAACTTCTGTTCTAAAAAGCAACTCGCCAAAGGCTCTGTACAGTATGTGATGTGATCTGAGGAGAATGGACCCTAACATTAGAGAATTCCAGGAGAAGCACTAATGACCATAAAATAAATATCAGAGGATGCAGTTTTCTTTAGTCTGAGCTAAACATTTTCCTGTTTTTGATTTCAGAAACCTTGTGAGACTTTTAATCGCAGCAGCAGAGCAAGTACAAAGAGAGAGTGAGCGCAGATGGAAAACTGAAGGCAGTTGATACAGATCAATAGTAGATTGAGGCAGATGTCATGAACATGAATTCATAGAAAAAACAGCGATAAATGAAAATTTTCTCTATAAAAAAAGATAACCTTGAACATTGTGCCTGCTCGCCAAGCAGCTAGAAAGCAAGAGATGTACAGTATGAATATTTGAAAATTCCCATCATGATGAGATAGAGCCACAGCCAATGATGGGCAGCAGAAATGAGCACTAATAGTGTAGCAAAGGTCTTTTTTTTTCTTGAGTAGTTAGTCTACAATCGAGGATCCATGAGCTATTACAGTTGTGACCATGAGCAAACCACTTAACCTCGGGTTACTTCAGGGGGATTGTCCACGTAATAAATGGACTGACAGTCGCTTTGGGTAAAATCGTTTTCTAAATGACTGCTTGCTACTTGTAGGATGGATGAATTGACGGGCTGTCACATTGCTGGGGCTGCTGTGCTGATGTTTGTGTATCAGGATAGGTATAAAACCAGTAGACATCACAGCTGGAAGTAAGCTCTGTTTTCCTTATTTAGCACCACATAATGACACAGAGTTAACACAACATGGAGCGTGATGTGGAAAGGCAACATGGAGCTTGTGAGAGGAACGCAAGACACAATACCATGGCAGGGCATATGGTGTTGACACAAAATGATACTAACGTGATGAGCATATGGGAGGAAGGAAGCTGTGAGCACAAAACATGTTGTGTGTCACAGACCGTCAAACATCTCATAGGGAATGGAGAATAATAAACGGATGGAGGAATCAATCAATGAATCAGTGAGTCTGTCAATTTAATCCAATGAATCAATCAGTCAATCACTATTATGAAACAAATCAACTGTAGAGAGAACCATGGGCCACGTTTCCCAAAATCATAATATGCCTCCAGAGGTCTCTATCCAATCTACTTAGGCTTATAATGCTTTTTGGGAAAAGAAACTAAACAATAAATGAATCAATCAATTCTTAATTAATGAAACAGTTAACCAGTATTATGTATTAATCAGTCACTAGACAGAACCTGAGCCGCATTCACCAAATGCATCATAAGCCTAAGTAGATTGTAGAAACCACTGTCATCAATAATCTCAACTAGGCTTACGATGCTTTTGAGAAATGCAGCCTTGAACAATAAAGGACTCAATCAATCAATAACCAAAATCAAACTGATCTTAAAAGAGCTCAAACCAAGCAGCATCATGGGGAATTTACATGATCAACTGAAATCTGCATGGGGAAATCATTTGCCCTCATGCAAAATGAGTAAATTTCAGCAGAAACAAATTATTTAGGAATAAATCAGTCTACCAAATTTTGACTCACTTAATCAATCAGACATTCGATCAATGAATTTAAAGAATGAATCATTTGGCCATTCAGTATAACAATCACTGGGAATGACTTAATCCACCAAATTATGAATCGGTCAGTCAATCTACATGAACATTAGGAATGAATCAATCAATCAATCAAACCTTGAATCAACCAAATCAATCAATAAAGCAATGCATTAGGAATGAATCAACCATTCAGTCTTCCATATCTTGAATCAGTGAATCAATCAGTGGATCACTCCGTCAGTAAATCTACTGAACATTAGGAATTAATTTAGGAATCATACCTTGAACAAATCAATGAATCAGTATGCATTATGAATCAATCAGTCCACCAAATCCTGAATGAATGGATCACTCAATCAATCAATAAATCAAGTCAATCCATATATTTAACAGTAGGAATGAGTGAATAAACCAACAATAAACTAAACCTTTAATGAAATGATACCAATCATAATATAAATTAAACTCCCCTACCAAGAGTGTTAAATGTATTTCAGAAGACTGAAAGGGCAAGGGACAAAGTTAAGAGGATTTGGAAGGAAAACCTGACTGATGTGTCAGAAGTTATTTATATATTTATTGTGTAAGTGAAACAAAAGGCATGAATACAGATAGTGGATTTGATTTCATATTCTGATTGAACTAGATTCAAATACAGAAAGCTTCAACCTCTACCACTGTATTTTCAAAGCCGTGTGCAGAAGTTCATCTTTTATCCATCTAGCAATAATACTAATGTCAGCTTCCAAAACTTTTTCAATTATCTCAGGGAATGACGGTTGCAAACAGCCTCAGAGTTTATTCATTCACTCACTCCCTCAGTTCTGTCGTTCTCTATGAGGAGAGCGCTTCACACAAACCCTGTGAGCTCCCAGTGCTTTAAATTGCCAGTTTAATATTAAACTATTAATTTGCCATAATAATGTACTCCTCAGAAAAGACAATCTCATCAAGAAACATGGTGGTTATGATAAATTACTAATGCATTAGTAATATAAGAGTATGAATAATTGATGCAGAGCTGACCTGCCATGAAAGAGAGCTGTAGACCTGGAGACAGCAGTATGATTAGCACAAACCCCTCCGGCTCTGTGGGTTTGGAGAGGATGTGTGTGGGGGAGAGTGTGTGTGTTTGCTGCTTCTATGAAGGCCACAGTGCAGCCAAACACATGTATTTTTCAGAGCTTGACCGTCCGCGACTGTGTGTGGAGGAAGCAGAGCTGCATTATGAAGAGGCCAAAGGATATTTTTATTGCTCTGAGGATGCATTTCATATCTCAAGAGCTTTGCTGGATTTCTCAGATATTCCTTTATCTCAGATGTTTCTCGTAAAAGTCCATTGGAGAACTATAAACTGTTTATAAAATAGGAGTCTAAGGCTAAAGTATATCATGGGGAGAGTGCGGACCAGATCATTCGAATCCTGGTCAAATAAAATAAACAATCAAACCAATATTAATGTTAATTATTACAGTTATTATAACCTTAAGAATGAATGAGTCAATTAATTAAACAAAGTATTGTATATGTATTAACAATCAAAATCTTCAATAGTATCAGTCAATTGTAATGAATAAATGAATTAATCAATGAGTCAGTTACCTGAATCTTAATTTATTCAACTAAAGTTTTATATATGAATAAATGATTCAATGATACTGATTCTTATTAATGAATCAACAAATCAATGAATCAGTTCTAATGAATAAATTGTTGAATCAAACAAAGAATTTAAAAAAAAAATCTTATATAGGAATGATTCAGTGAATGAATTCATCAATACATTAATAATAAATCAATAAATCAGTTCAATCAGCTGAACCTTAAAAATTAATCAATCAATCATTCAAATAAAATCTTATATTTACCTTACATTTACCCTATATTTTTTACGACTAGGATTGAATGAGAGTTCTGCAGTGAAGGGAAACATCTTCACAGAATATTATTAAACCATTCCTCATAAAATATGGCTCACAAAGACTTCATAGCATACTTCCAAATCATACGAGTCACATGGACCAGTTTATGATGCTTTTAGCCATTTTTCAAGCTTGAAAGCATCTATTTACTGTCCCTGTATGGTATAGTATAGTATCAACATTAAACCCAACATTTCCTTTTGTGCTCCATGGACAGAAGGAACACGTTTAGAGCACCACGAGAATGAATAAATGATGACAGAATGTTCCTTTTTGAGGGAACTTACCCTTTTAGCAAACGCCTCCATTGCAATCTATGGAAAACATTTGAGAAGTTAAACAGATCTCATTTGTAGTTTTTCCCCAAAAAGGCACGAGTGAGCGAGAATCGAACGAGTCACGTAACCGGCTTTCACGCTATCATCTCTGTGATTGTGACCAATCATGATAAGTGCCCTGCATTGATTCGCAGTGCTCTCCTTCTACATCCTACTCACCCCATCAGGTCAATGGTAGAGGTGAAGCTATTATCAGCATGCTCTTCACCTACCTGTAATTTAGAAGCACTCGCTTCCTGGATGGAGCCCACTATGCTATGCTTCTCACATTTATCTGTGCGTTTGTCAAAGTGTTTGCCAGTCTGTGTACATACACACACATGTATGTGTGTGCTAGTCTGAAAGTGTGGTAAGTGCTAATTTTATACTTGAGCAGATTCTGGACACAGCCTGGGTTTGGGCGTGAAAGGAAAGACTGTACAATCGTCATCTCATAAGAGTGCATTACACTCTCTTGTATGCTCTCACCTTAAGGACCATGTAATCTGATGCTAAGCGCTAAATGTGACTAGCCTTTTAGCTCAGAGACAAACAAAGCAGTTAAACTTTAAAATTCCAGTAGTGTTAAGGCTAATTTGTATGAAAACACTGCAGAATGGTTGTAAAAGTTGAACATTTTCTGCAGATAATCGATCAGTGGTTCTTCTCTGTGAAAAAAAGCAGTCACCGCTAGCTATGCTAAGAAATTGCTGTGTCGTTGCTAAGATGTCCTGAGTGATTTCTTTTTGACCCAAGTCAAGACATACCATCCCCATTCCTAAAATATAAAGGCAGTTAAATATATATATATATATATATATATATATATATATATATATATATATATATATATATATATGTATATATATATATATATATATATATATATATATATATATATATATATATATATATATATATATATGTATATATGTATATATATATATATATATATATATATATATATATATATATATATATATATATATATTAACCTATATTTATACTATATTTATGCTACCTGACACCGCTGCTAAATGGTTTGTGATTGTAGCTCTCTTCCACAAATAAATACATACAATGTATTTTTGGCTATTGCTACAAATATACCCCAGCGACCCAGGTTTTGTGGTCCAGGGTCAAATATAAAAAAAAATTAATTAAATATAATTTTCAGTTTCCTTTTTTACAGTCCTAAAATACTTTATGTAAATAAATAAATACAAATATATATATATATATATATATATATATATATATATATATATATATATATATATATATTATATATAGTGGTCATGTAGAATATGGCATTATAGATGTTTATCTCTTGACCAGATCTTCATTCTATTGAAATGAGGGCATCACTAGCACTAGTCACATCCAAACAGACGTGTCTCATGAAACCAATCGCACTGCAGCAGATGTTTCAGATAGCACCAATCACACGGTGGCAGATGTTTCCCACAGAGCCATTAAGATACAAGCAATTACCTCTCAATGTAAGCATCTAATACAGGCCAGTGGCTCTTGCTGTGTACGTCACGTTTAAGGCCAGATGTTCTGCACGTCGGCATGAAGAAACAGCATCTGAAAAGTTCAAGCCGTGTTCTAAAGGAAAAGAGGAACAGAAAGCGACGCTATTTACAGAGAGAGATAGAGCTGTCAGAGAGTGCAAAAGGTCAGGGTGTTGGTCAGGTTATAATGTTGCTATAGTGAATGCTGCCCTGTGGTTTTACAACACAGAGGACAAGCAGTGTCCTCCCACGGACTGAAGACATTGTGGATCTCTGTGTCTTCACTGTTGTTTGGAAGCAAACAGCAGAGGTTAAGAGTTCTTTCTTTATGCTGGAAGGACATCCCTGGGAGAACTATTTTAGAAATGCTTTGAATGCCCGTTTTGCACATTATGCTGCATGCAATCTCCAGCTGTAGACTTTTGACTGCATTTAGGTCATATTTATTGTAACATTACTGTACAATCACAGCAACAGAGATGTATTGCATTGAAAACAAACAAGACGATGTGACGTCAATGTAGATGTGAATATAGAATGTTGAAGCAATTGTAGATTTTTCTCTAGAGCGACGTAATTTACATACATATTTTATTTTTCTTCCCAAAATATAATAGTTTGTATATTTTTATATACAAAGATCCATTTATACTACAGTATATAAAAAATTAGTGATTACAGAGATGAAAATAAAAGAATAGATATATAAATACAAAATAATTCAATATTTGGATGTATATACTGCCATTATATTAAAGCCAAAACAATTTATTAAAATAATGCATATTATATTATATTTGTACCATGTGTAAATTAACTATAAATATATACAGTTTTGTATTATGCCGACAGCATATTTTTAAACCACTATTAAAGAAATATAAGATGTTTAAACAAAAACATTTCAAAACTGAGAATTGTCCGAAACGCTTCAAATTGTGTGCTGTAAAATCACATTAGCACAGGTGCAGTGCATTGAAAAACATAGAAAATCATGTGACATCTCAAATGTTTCTTGTATTCACCCTTCAGATCCAATGGAGTGCAAATGGATACTTCAGATTTTTCTCCAGAGGCTTGTAATGTTCCAAATGTCTTCTTTAGAGGTTTTACTTCTAAAATATAACCACAACCATATTTTATGCACAACATCCTATTTATACACATTTATATATAAAATAATTGGATTTTATATTGCCATTTTAGGGTAGTAAAGCCATAAACCTATTTCAACAGTTTGTCTATAATAATATATTTTAATTTATATTATATAATAATATAATAATTACATTTATTTGGCATTTATATTAGCTATAAATATTGTATTACACAGGCAACACATATTTGTTAAACCAGAAAAGCATTCAGAAATGCGATGAATACCAGTTGTGCACATAATGCTGCATTGTATCCAGTGTGTCATATTTTTAAAAAGAAACTTATAATATATTCTTAATTCTATTAAAATATTTTCTGATGTGTCGTCAACACATACACACAGTCTCCCATCTGTCATTACGAGAATATATATATATATATATATATATATATATACATATATATATAGTATGTTTGCATTTGCTTCAAGTTATATGAATTACTAAAGTAGATCTAATTATAACATTTAAAAAAAAATTATGTTACCATTTAGTTTGTTTGTTGTATCTTGCCAGAGGGAAGGTTACAAAATTTAGACGGTCGCAAATAACCTTTAGGCAACAGCTCAGGATCTTTGGATTTCTTTACTGTGGTCAACGTCAGCGTTCATGAATAAATCATCAGCAATGCACTGAACATGACTGGTGTTAAAATGAGATTATGAAGATGGAAGTACTCACTCCGAGCAGAGCATTTGAAGTTGGCCAAAACCAGCCACTTTTGCAAGAAAGTACTGCGGACAAAAAAGTAAAGTGCTTTAGGGACAAACCTCAAAAGAATCCCTTCGCAACATAAAGCATGTATTTTAAGGCCTCTGGACCCAGTTGGCTTGCAATTATTATGAGAACGCCGATTTTGTAGAGCACCAGAAAACTTTATAGTCTTTCATCCAACAAAATCCATAAATATTGGACAGATGAAGCCATGAATATACATGAAAGCATGTTTTATTTTGGTGTTATTTCTTTACTTATACCCTCTTGTCAGGACGCAGCCGACAATCAACTCTATTTGCGTAATACAGGAACATTTTGAAGGGTTCTCAAACTTTCAGCGCTTCATATCCTTATTTCATTTTCTATTTTAACAACTGTCACAGGCACTTGCGTTTCATCATGCTGTTAGGAAAAGAATAAATGTCCTCAAATTTCCTGAGTCCTGTTTGTTAAATAAATCAAGCCAAACGTTCGTACCTCACTCCGATATCAGCGTTTCTAATTATGTATGTGATTTGTTTGAACAGCCTCGTCTAATGCAAATGGAGCATCCATTTACATGCAGCAGCACAGAACTATATTCCACAAAATCGTAAACAATATTTATATGAACAAATGTTTTTTTTTATGCAGGTTTCCTTGTTATTTTGCATGTAAGGCATGGAGAGGTTGCATGTTCTTGACCATTTTGCTGCAGCGAAATGAGTGTCTATAAAAAAAAGTCTATAATGAGCTATGCTATTCGATTTCAAAGCCAGCGATCATTTTACTGAATTTGAATGTGGAAAGAGTCTAACAGAGCGTTTAGGCTCAGATAAATCTGGCTGTTTTGCTCATATATTCCTTATTGGGAAGCTTGCAGGTGAGAGATAAGGTACAGACACACTGCACAGATGGCTGAGAACAAAAACATGTTTGTTTGTTTTTTTCCACAGAGAGACAGAAACCAACAGGTTGGTTGAACAGAGTGAAATTTATTAATATAAAATTATCTTATTCTCAAACACACTGTTTAAACGACAGCAGGGGACATTTATCACAAATACACCAACATAGGAGACCTTTTCATTTCAAATGAGACATCTCAAATGTTTCTTCTATTCACCCATTAGATTCAGTGGAGAGCAAATGGAGACTTCAGATTTCAGAGTCGCATAATCTTCTTTATCTTCTATAAGCATCAGTATGTTGGATATCAAGGACCCCCGGATATGAGACCTTTTTTCTTAAATATAACAGCTGCTATCTATTTTTATGTATAAAGACCCATTTTTACTGTGTGTGAAAAACACAGATACTGCACAATAGTATATAATATTCATAAATATTTCCGTTTGCATTAAGCTGCCAACATATGTTTTTTTAAACACTATGTGGATGTTGTTTTTACCTATTTTCTTATGATTTAGCTATTATAATTTGTATTATTATATATGCAGTTTATTTTAAAGTGGGTTTGTTATTCATGTTCAAAAAAAAAAATAAAAAAAAAATAAAAAAAAGAATAAACAAAAAAGTGGGAACTATTAGATGTATAAATTGAAAGACAAACAGTTGCAATAATTACAATTATAATTTATGATAACATAAATATATGTGTTTATATAGAATTTATATTTAATTATATACAAAAGTGTATTTTTTTATGTAATTTAATTCAATTAAATTTAATTGCACAAATTTAAACATATGTATTCTTACTGAATATAAAAAATCAATGACATTTAGAAGAACATCAAAGATGCTTAAAGTGAATGCAAATAAAATACTAATAATTTACTCAGCCTCATGTTATCCCCAACCTTAATGACTTTCTTCTGTCTGTGGAACCCAAAAAGGAAATATTTAGAAAAATCCTTTTGCAGTTTTTGTCCATATGACGAAAGTAAATGTGGTCTAAAACAATATAGGAACAACTGGTGGCCATTTTCATCGTACTGACTCTTAGTCTGTACACAGGGCAAACATGCAGACATGCAAACAGGAAGTCTGGAGACTCGAGCTGAGGCTCTGAAGAGCCAGCTGGACCAGAGAGCTTTTAAAATCCCTGGCTAAGACGAGCTCTCGAGCCTCAGCTGGTAGCTGTAGTCAAATCTGACCTGGCATTGAGCAGAGCCAGAGCAGCAACACTGGAGGCCCAGCAGACGCCAGGTAGAGGGCCATGATCTGACCGCCGACGACCAAGACAGTGGAACAGGTTTTAGAGCCTGGAGATTCTAAATCAGAAGTGACACCAGCTGGATACCTGATAGGAAGTCGGTGAGGAAGTGACCCAGGAGCGGCGGGAAGCGGCAGGGACCCAGATGTGTGTGAATACAGTGACACAACCTGTTCTTGAGCAGAGTAGCACTTATCAGCGTGCTGATCTCTTTTTTATGACAGCTGCAATAATATAGAATAGGAAAAGCAGGAGTAATGAGGTCAACCACTTTGTTAACGGGGTTTGTGAATCTTCTCTTGACATCCGAAGTACAAATATATATGCTGTTTATTATTTTATCTTCCTCTCAAGTTTATTTTCTCACCTTCCTGCCTCTTACCATTAAGACTGTTTTTAATTGAACTACTACACTGTAGTCTCATTTTTTTTCGCTCGGTACATATTTTAATTTAATTGATGTCAATGTCACCGCAGTCACGAAGGCCAGACTTAATTCAGGCAAGAGCCGAGTCAGTGAATGCAGATGGAGAATGCTGGTAATAAGAGAGTGCAAAAATGAGGCTCTGCTTTGATAAGATGTTTACACTGAAGTGTGTGTGTGTGTGTGTGTGTGTGTGTGTGTGTATGTGTGTGTGTGTTATTACAGTTCTGTAAACTGAGCTGTAAGGTCTGGAGGGCAGAAGGAATGTGTGGGAGAGCAGCTCAGGGCTGCTGAAACATTACAAGTAAGGTATTCGCTTGAAAAGAATTTCAAGTGAAGATTTTTCATTCTGTTTAATTTTTTGGTTTCAAGCACAAGAATTGGACTTTGATGACATCAGTCATAAGTCTACTGTGGCCTGGATACAGAGAAAGACAATATTACAACAGGTCTGGCAGACCAAATAACATGACATTGTTTTGGTAGGAAAGCATCAATATTACTATTGCACATAGTTCATAAACAAACCCCAAACATTACAAATTTGAACAGCTCATCCCACAACATTTGTGCTACAGGAATAATGTCCGAATGTTTTTGAAACCATTTTATTTATTATGTTACATACACTACCTTTGGGAAAATGAAAGGCATTAATAATTTTATTCTGCAAAGATGCATTCAGTTGATCAAGAATGACAGTAATTTGCACATTTATAATGTTGTAAAAGTTTTCTGTTTCAACTAAAATGATGTTCTTTTGAATTTATTATTCATTCAAGGATCCTGAAATAAGTTTATTAAATAAGATTACGATTTCATTCCCTCGATTTATAAATTGTGCACACAATTTACTAATTCATTCTCTTAATTTCTAAATCATGTGCACGATTTAGCAAATCAAGGGAATAAATTAATAAATTGTGTGCACAATTTAGAAAATGGAGGGAATGAATTAGTAAACTGTGCGCACATTTTTTATAAATTGAAGGAATGAAATAGTAAATCATGCACACAATTTAGCCTACCATTTTTTGCACGACATATGGGCTCCATAGTTTTCAACATAATAAGAAATATGATAATAAAAAATGTTTCAGGATCATGTGATACTGAAGACTGGAGTAATGATGCTGAAAATTCAGCACTGCATCACAGAAATAAATAACATTTTAAAATATCAAAAATAGAAAACAGTTATTTTAAATTGTAATAATATTTAATAATATTATTGTTTTTACTGTATTTTTCATTAAATAAATGCAACCTTGGATAGCAAGAGACTTCTTTTAAAAACAATATATGTTTTAGATATTATGTCAATATATTTGTTAAAAGATATATGCAATATAAATGTCCAATTATTTATATAATCCCCAATGTGGCCTGAGGAAATAAGAAAAAAAATATATAAAATACTATATTATATGTATATTGTTGCTGTGTGGTTGCCAAGGTGTTCTAAAAGGCTTATAGTGCATCACTCAGCTGTTGCTAGGGTGTTTGTATTAAATGCTATACATATATAGCACTATAAGCCTTTTAGAACACCTTAGCAACCACACAGCAACGCTCCCATTCAGAATACCTAATTTTTCTCTTTAGAAAAGATATAAAAACCTGGTTTTACTAAAGCATTTCTTGAGGAGCTGAGGAGAGACAAGCACAATATCTATCTATTTATCTATGAATAGATCCTGTATAACAGCACTCTTATTTATGTGATATTGTTTAATTGTCAGTTATCATTTTCCCATCACAGCCCAGACTCCAGGTCTATGAGCCCTGAGTCAAAAACTCTGCTCACACATTCAGACAGAAAAACAGACATCCACACTGCAAGAGCTCAAAGCTGAGGTAAAGAAAGCTAAAACATACTCCGTTATTCAGTTCTGTTTACTGCATCACTCACAAACAGCTCATGACAGGACAGAAAGAGACGAAAGAGTCTTTTTGTGCTCAGACTGCGTCCTCGCCATACAACAAAAGATACTGTTTTCTACAACCATGTGCTGGCGTGACAGAACAGACACATCCATTGAATTCAGACCTAATAAAATTCAAGATATGATTGTAAAAGTGTACATTTGCTTTGCTTTACCAGTTTTGATAAAGCATCTTGACATTGCTTTATTCTCTCTTTCATGAGAATATACAAATGGGGCTGATAGAACAGAAAACATCACTGTAGAAAGATACAGGCTCATATGCAGTCATAATACATATTACACATATGTGTGATACATATATATATATATATATATATATATATATATATATATATATATATATATTTATTTATTTTTTTTTTTTATTATTTTTTTCTTTCTTTTTTTTTGCAGGGGGTTAATGATCATCAAACTGAAATTCTCTCTCAGCTCTCCAGTGTCCTCTAGTGGCCAGTGAATTTGCATATTTAGTCAATTGTGTCTAGCAAAGGAAAACAATATTGAAAAATTGATTAAAGTTAATAAAACTTCGACAAATAAAAAATAAATAATACAAGGAGTAGCCAGTAAGTCATACTAATAAACCTGACTAATGAGCAGCTGTTTTGCTGAATTTGAGTTGCCGCTCATTTGTTCTCAATTCTTGAAGCTGTGATAAGCTTTAAATCTTGATGGCAGGCCGGGCCTTAGACCCAGAGACTCTATGAATTGTAATTTCACTGAGAGTCTGTGTGAAAAACAACTTAACAAGCAGTGGAAACTAGAGACTGAGCTGTGCAGAGGGTTAGCAGCTAATCGTTACCTTGTTAATAAGTGGATACAATGATCTTTTGCCTTCATTACAAAAAGGTACAGTGGTGGTACCGTGGTACAATAGGATGAGCATGGTATCCCCCTCTCTTACATTAATGGCGGATCTGGAGACTCGGATAAATGATGGTAGTTTCAAAGGTCGATACCATCATTATACCATGGTATCACCACAGTACTTTTTTGGAAGGGATCATCTTCTAATGTACTGTAAAGAATACATTACATTGCACGCACTTTAATAAAGTACTGAGTAAGTGATTACAAGGACTTAATTTTTTTTTTTTTTTTTTTTTTTTTTTACATTCAGTACATGATACATTCCTTCACTATCTACCATGAAAAACTGTAATAAAATGAAAAATCTAACAGGAAATATAATTTTATTGTACAGTAAAATATTGCTTAGTTTGTGAAAAAGAGTGAAAAAGTGAAAAAGAGCATGTCATCCTATAATTTACTGTGAACTCCTTGTGTGACACTTATTCATCTTACAAAAATTAAGGATTTGTGTTAAGTTAATAATTAAAAAACATATTATATTTAAAGATAAAGGTTAAAAAAGAAAGTAAAAAATACAGTCTGTTAAACTTAAAATGCTGCAACCATATTTTTACAGTAAAGTTCTGACAACCACAGCTGCCAATTTTACAGAATTCATTTATTTATTTATTTATTATAGTGTACTGTAACACACTGTGTCGTCCAAAGAAGGATGCCAGAGGATAATCAAAAAGGAGAAGGTTTTAATGATCAAAAGGGTGGAGAAAAACACATACACAACTCAACTACTTCACGCTATGATACTTCAATGAACGACCCCCAGAACTAAACAGAAAGGGTTTATAAAACACAAGGAAAGTACTGAGAAGAGCAGAAAAAGGTGTGGACTCTGTGGAGTAAAAAATTAACCTAACAAGAAAAGGAAAATGACCAAATAAGGAAGAAAAAAAAACTCAAAAGAAACAGGAGAACGGCAGTCCATGATTGTGACATGTAAATTGTAATAACTATACTAAGCAATTACTAAACCAAGTACATAAATATTAGGACTATGAAAAAGTTGTAGCCTACTAATGGTACTATATGGTAGTTCAAAGAATACCATGGCAAAGTGTCAATTAAAAAATACCATTTCAAAAAAAAAAGAAATGTTACAAAAATTCATGGTGCCCAACACAACATGATCAGGTCTAATGAGATGGCAAGGACCAAAGTGAGACACCCTTATCACAGATTTTGAGGAAGTATCCATATAAATGTATAATAGAAATTGTATAAAGTACTAGCAGTGGCCTGATTCTATTCATTCATGTTTAATGAGGATGGCATATTCCTCCAAGCTTTGTAATTATGCGAGTCATTTTCCTAAAATATAGAAGGACTGCATAATTCTCCGAAGAGCTGCTTTTGTCTCCCTTCGCCTCATTAGGGTGAGTATACAGGTCTCCAGGAGAGAAGCTTACTCTAAGAGCTTAAGAAAGACACGGGAAGTAATTGTTAGGTCAGCTCAAGCTTTGAATTCCTGTGTTTGTGCTCGTCTGTTCGGTTTCCAAATGACACATGTGCTGGGTCTTTAGCTCACACACACTGGCATTGAAATCTCTTGAAGTGAGGTCAAATTCAATGGAGAGGAAGGCAGCAAAACGAAATTGAGATGACAGCTAGAGTGCAGGAACTAAAGAGACAGACCTCAGGTGTTTAGCTTCAAACACTCCGTCTGCTTGCTCACATATTCATTGTTGATCCTAAAGGAGGGTTTTTTTCCTCAAATCATTTAAGAAGAAATTGAAGTCTTTTAAGCCCAGCAATTAGATAAATGTTTACTGTTCAAAAGCTTGGAAGGGTATTTTTAAGAAAAGAACAATACTTTTATTCAGCAAGGATGCATAAAGTTAATAAAATCTGACGATGATGGAAGAAAGATACATACATTCTGATCTTCTGAACTTTTTTAGGAAAATAAATTAATACTTTTATTCCGTTAGGATGCATTACATTGATCAAAAGTGACAGTAAACGCATTTGTAGCACTGAAGACTGGAGTAATGACTGGTGAAAATTCTTAGAGACGGCTAACATTTGAACAGCAGTATTTTTATGATTTTATTAATTAAATGACTATATATGATATATGATATATAGTAAGTACACAATGCTAATTAATATTACTCAGTAATTAAATACATAATTACACTGTAACAAGAACGCCTTAGAGTATTGCAACCAATTCATTATATATTATTGAATTACATAGTAAGATTTTTTATTTTTTTTATTTAATATGTATATTTAATAACCACAGTAAAGCAAAGAACTTTACAAAAGAGGTTTGTTTAAGTTTCTATTATGTGACCTTTGTTCTACCATCTAATTTAACCAACACAGTTTCATCGTTAAGCTCAGGCAGTTGGTCGGAAAGCCCTGGAGAACCAATCAAAGTTCACTTGGAGTCACCTGGATGAGCAGGAAACTTTGCTTGCAGGTTTAATGACTGAAAAAATAGCAACTTACTGTAATAACGTGGATCAGAGATCATCTAATTAATTTTCTGACATGTAAAAAAAAATAAATAATAATTCCAGGTAACTTGCTGAGAATCATTCACAGACACTAGACACCTATTTAGCGCTGATTATTATACTTAACATTGTATCTGACACTGTCATGCTAGATCATTAGAGTCTTAGATCTGTTATGTGGCTCTTGTGTGATTAGGCACTTGATGAGACGTGCAGCTCTACAGGATGTCTACCAGAGAGACAGCAGACAAGGAGTGACAGTGACAGTGGTGTTGTCTGTTATTTACACAAAAATGATAAAAAATAATAATAAAAAGATGTCTATATTGAAACCACTGGTGTGTCACAGTTGCAGTTCTTCATATCAGGACATTTTTTAACACCCTAAAACACACCTATATGTATATGTAAACAGATCTGAGTGCTGTTTGTTAGATATGAAGCTGGTAAGCAGTGGAACAGTTTACTGAAACTGAAAATTACTCTTACTTATTTATTTCTTTATTTTTGTATTGTAATCTGTATATCAGCCAATTTACATGTCCTTATTATACCATTATATTTAAATAGTTATATTAAACTAAAACTAATAATACAAATTCTACCCAAATTTAAATTTGACTTTAACTAAGTAATTATTAAATGTTAAATTATTACTATTAAATTATAATATTATAATGTTACGTTAATGTTAAATATAAAATTAGAATCTAAATCAGTTTTATTTAAATATTTGTACTATAAATTGTTGTATAAAATGCACATTTCTTTGTTCATGTCACCTTTAAAAAAGATAAAAAATAAATAAATTGTTGGCATCAAACAAGGTGACATTATTACAACAAAATGTAATAATTCACCACATACTTCTTTGTCAGTTCTCCATTGTACAAATACTTATATTGGCTTGATATTGTTTAGTGAAAAGTCAATAACCTGTTGTCCGCTCACATCAAAATCCTCCAACATAATTGTTTGGGCTGTGTTGGACTGTTTTAGCTTGTAAAGTGTAAAGTGTTTTTAGCTGTGCATATTTCGCTCCTGGTTCAGATGACTTTTCCACTGAAACGATATTATAGATAGATAACCTTTTTTTTTTTTTTTTTGCCAGAAACAATGGTTTGAAGAAAAAAATAATAATTACAGTATATTTGTTTATTACATGGAGCTTTTCACTTCACAAAATGTTAATTGATGGACTGGAGTTGATTATTGTGCTGTTTTTATCAGCTGTTTGGACTCTCATTCTGACGGCACCCATTCACTGCAGAGGATCCATTGGTAAGCAAGTGATATAATACTAAACTTCTCCAAATCGGTTTTGATGAAGAAACAAACTCAACTATTATCTGGCCTAACAGTGAATGAACTTTCAAGTTATTTTCATATTTGGGTGCAAGATTCCTTTAAGACCGTTACTTACCATTTGGCTTTATTCTTTAAAGGTCTATTCACATTAAAAACAACACCTATAATATTCACTGTAATGTTTTAATAATTGTTCTAATTCTGTGAGAATAAAGAAGCCCACACCACAAATACAACAATAATGACACAGAAAAAAACAACATAGTTGGAATTGCTTTCAGATGGATCTTTTACAGCTGATTTACGACACAAACAGTGAAAGTCTCAGAACTGACTCGATAAAAGAGCAGTGCACAATCATAAACTGAAAGTTACCGTCTGTTATTGATGCTAATATACCATATATGCTAATATATAATTCTTGGTTTGAGCAAGGCTTAACCCGGTTACTTTTAACCCTAAAACTAAATTGTAACGTTAGGCCATGGCCTAATCGCACTGCAGCTTATTTTGTAAAAGTGTCCATTTAAAGCACATTCAAACAAAACAGTTAGAACATTAAATAAAAAGCTCTCAGTCAACAGGATTACGGCAAATGACTTCCTGAAGGTGCAAACTCCATCATTAATCACTAGATGAAGTGGTTTTAGGCTACTTCCAGTTCTGTTAAAACAAACCTCTTTAATATTACATGAGAAAATATGGTTTACTCAGTTTCTACCTTTATAGTCACAGAACACAATTATTAATTATATTTACCCTTATCCCTCCAACTCACCCTCTTCTTTCCTGCCAAATTTCGAGTCCCTCGAGATCCAAAATTCTGCTCCTCAAGAATTTTCCTCAAAGTCTTTTCTTTCTCATGTCTCCAGTTTCCCATAGCTGGCATTGGCACAATCAGGCTCATATTAGCAACCAACAGACTTATTGTCCCCACTGTTTGTTATAGACTTTGTTATAGAGGTTACTGCAA
This sequence comes from Carassius gibelio, assembly GCF_023724105.1. NCBI lineage: Eukaryota > Metazoa > Chordata > Actinopteri > Cypriniformes > Cyprinidae > Carassius > Carassius gibelio. The sequence goes on along the minus strand of NC_068380.1, from coordinate 14,170,702 downwards.
GCAGTTTAGTTCAATCTTTTACGATATTTTATCTTAAAAAATTGGCACTGAATACTGCTGGAATGTGCATCTGAGCACATGCATCTAAGAAATGTGCATCTTTTGAGTTCAGATAAACAATATATTTACATATTCATCCAGGGCAGCTATTGCTTATATTACCAGCCATTCAGCCCAAAAGAAAAAATGACTTTTATTGGGACAGTATTTGTATTATGCAGACTGTCAGAGCTTCAGACTACAGTGTGAGTCATCTAATCACAGGTGTGACAGGAGCATCAGTGGGACTGTCACTTTACAGATAGAAAGAGGTCAGACTGCCCTCAGCATCCCTACAACATCCAACCACAGACAGTCAAAAAATTAATTCCTTTAGTCTCCATATCCATCATTTATGGAGCACTTTCAGAGGTCCAGATGAGCTTAGTGTTTTGTAATATTTAAAAAATGTCAACCAAAATACATCATAGAAAATTAACAATCTGTACATGATGCAAGTAGATGTAATTTCACTTCATGGTCCCCTCCATCCTCACCAAATAAAAGAGACTCATTCTGCATATGTTCAATAGTTCATACAAGGAGAGTCCTGTTGCAAAAGAAAGGAATTAAAATCTACCCACACTAATAGAAAGAAAATGAATGAGACCAGAAGCAGTGAGGCAGGACAGTGAACTAAAATCAAAAACAAACATTAGGAAATAGGAGGCCAGAATGTAACGACAGACAAAAGAGGAGGAAGCAATTGCAGGCAATCAGATGTTGTTTATTGATAAGGAATGTCCAGAGTGTTGGCAATGGCAAGGAAGGTCTACGGTGGCGTGCGAAGAGCGGGATGGTGAAGTCAGCGGTGCAGGTGAAGGTGGTCAATGGTTAGAACCAGGAACAGACCGGAACACTGACACGCGGACGACAACACGAATCCAACCAGCACACAAACACGGAAGACGGTAATCCAGTTTGTACGTGGAGACATAAGAGAGGATCTGACAACAGAGAGAGAGCGAGGTGAGTATAAGTAGCAGAGGTATGATGACGATCAGCTGGAGCGAGACAATCAACACCCAGGTGATGACAATCAACTAAACGAACACATGGAGACAACGTAAGTACAAAAACAATAACAAAACATGACACGGAGGAAACACTGGATTTCCTACCGTGACAGTACCCTCTCCCCTAGGACGTCACCTGACGTTCCCAGCCTGCTTTACCTGTAGATTGTAATCATCTATAAGGTGGTGATCCAATATGTCCCGAGCAGGAACCCAACTCCTCTCCTCCGGACCGTAACCTTCCCAATCCACCAAGTACTGAAAACCGCGTCCCCTCCGTCTAGAGTCCAGAATACGATTAACCAAATAGGTGGTTTCCCCATTAACGAGACGAGGCGGGGGGGGAACCGGAGCAGGCGGATTAAGACGGGAAGAAATCACCGATTTAATTTTGGAAACGTGGAACACGGGATGAATCCTCCTGTACGCCGGAGGAAGGCTAAGACGCACGGTAACCGGATTAATAATCTTGGTAATAGAAAACGGGCCAATAAATTTGGGAGCAAGTTTGTTAGAAACGGACCGCATAGGAATGTTCTGGGTAGAAAGCCACACTCTTTGACCGACGACGTAACGGGGAGGCTTCGACCGGTGGCGATCGGCCTTAGCCTTGGTGCGCGACCTAGCCTGGAGCAGAGCTCTGCGAGCTCTGGTCCAGGTGCGGTGACACCTCTGGACTAATGCGTGTGCGGAGGGGACCGAAACCTCGGATTCCGTACTGACAAAATTAGGTGGTTGGTACCCTAAACTACACTTAAATGGAGACATGCCCGTAGATGACACTGGCAAAGAATTGTGTGCGTACTCCACAACTGAGAGTTGCTGACACCAGGACGAAGGATTATTGGAAACCAAACATCGCAAAACCCTCTCGACATCCTGATTGGCTCGTTCGGTTTGACCATTGCTCTGGGGATGGAACCCGGAAGAAAGACTAACAGTCGCTCCTAACAATTTACAAAACTCTCGCCAAAATTTGGACACAAATTGGGGACCCCTGTCAGAAACCACGTCTGTCGGGAGGCCATGTATGCGGAAGACGTGGTCAATGACAGCTACCGCTGTTTCCTTGGCTGAAGGTAATTTGGGCAAGGGAATAAAATGAGTCGCCTTCGAGAACCGGTCCACTACGGTTAAAATCACCGTATTGCCTTTAGAGGGCGGGAGGGCGGTGATAAAATCTAGCGAAATGTGGGACCAGGGTCTTGAAGGGACAGACAGCGGTAAGAGTAACCCATCTGGAGGTCGATTGGAAGTCTTACCAATAGCGCAAACTGAACAAGCCAAGACGAAATCGTGGACGTCACGAGCCATACCAGGCCACCAAAATCGTTGCTTGACCAGAAATCTAGTTCTACTAACCCCTGGGTGACAAGCAACACTGGAACAATGACCCCACTGGAGAACGTCTGACCGTAACCTCTCCGGCACAAACAATCGGTTCGGTGGGCAACGAGCCGGGGGCGTTACCCCTTCTAAGGCGGTCAACACCTTCGATTCGACCTCCCATCTGAGCGCGGAGATAATGATGGTCCCCGGTAAAATGGGCTCGGGAGTAGCAGTACGATCGGAACGCTCAAAAAGACGGGATAAAGCATCGGGTTTGATGTTTTTGGAACCCGGCCGGTAAGAAAGTGTAAAATCGAAACGACCGAAAAACAATGCCCACCGAGCCTGCCTGGAGTTAAGTCTTTTGGCGGTTCTAATGTATTCTAGATTCTTATGGTCTGTCCATACAATGAAAGGTACACCCGACCCTTCAAGCCAGTGACGCCATTCCTCCAGTGCAAGTTTGACTGCCAACAACTCTCGATTGCCAATGTCATAATTAACTTCTGCAGGAGATAAACGGTGAGAATAATACGCGCACGGATGCACCTTTCCGTCTGAGGATGCGCGTTGGGATAACACTGCTCCTACCCCCACCTCTGACGCGTCGACCTCCACTATGAATTGACGTGAGCGATCAGGGGTGACGAGAATGGGAGCTGAAACAAAGCAGCTTTTCAGTTTGGCAAACGCAGCCTCAGCTGCGTCTGACCACCTGAACGTCAAACTAGGGGAGGTCAAGGCGGTCAGAGGAGCGGCTAGTTGGCTGAAATTGCGAATGAAACGCCGGTAAAAATTGGCGAACCCCAGAAATCTCTGCAGGGCCTTGCGAGACTCAGGGGATGGCCAATTTACCACAGCCTTAACCTTCTCAGGATCCATGCGAACACCCTCAGTCGAAATGATGTGTCCTAGAAAAGAAACAGACTGTGCATGAAAAACGCATTTCTCCGCCTTGACAAACAATCCATTCTCTAGCAACCGCAGAAGCACTCGTCGTACGTGTTGCACGTGTTCCTGGAGAGACGAAGAAAAGATCAATATGTCATCCAGGTAAACATATATGAACAGATCGACCATGTCTCGCAACACGTCATTAACGAGTGCTTGAAAGACTGCCGGCGAGTTGGTTAGCCCGAACGGCATAACGCAGTACTCAAAATGGCCTCTAGGGGTGTTAAAGGCAGTCTTCCACTCATCCCCCTCCCTGATGCGGACCAAATGATAAGCATTACGTAAGTCCAATTTAGTGAAAACGGACGCTCCCTGCAACCTCTCAAAAGCTGAAGACATAAGCGGCAAAGGATAGGTATTCTTTACCGTTATGTTGTTCAGCCCTCGGTAGTCAATGCAAGGTCGCAAGGATCCGTCCTTCTTTCCCACAAAAAAGAACCCCGCCCCCGCTGGAGAAGAGGAAGGGCGGATAAACCCCGTTGCTAGAGAACTGGATATATATTTCTCCATGGCCGCCGTCTCTGGAACAGACAAAGAATATAACTTGCCCTTAGGCGGAGAAGTACCTGGCAATAACTCTATCGCACAGTCATAGGGACGATGAGGAGGAAGAGAATCAGCACGAGACTTACTGAACACCTCCTTCAGGTCGTGGTACTCCGCGGGCACGCTAGCCAAATCCACTGCTTCCCCCTGAAACACAGACTCAGAAACATTAACACCAGCAGACAAAAGACAAGACAAATGACATTCCTCGCTCCAGCTAACCACAGATCCAAGGCGCCAATTGATGCTGGGGTTGTGTTTCTGAAGCCAGGTGTGACCGAGAACGATGGGGGATGAAGGTGAGTCCGTAATGTAGAATGATATCTCCTCTGTATGATTGCCGGAGGTGGTGAGGGAAACAGGTAAGGTGGTCTGAGTGATGACTGGTAGTCTGTGTCCATTGAGAGCAAAGGGTGCAATGGGGTGTTTGAGGGAGGTGAGAGGAATGTTGAGCTTACTAGCGAACTGGAAGTCCATGAAATTACCCTCTGCCCCAGAATCCAACAAGGCGTGATGCTCGAGTGCGTGGGTGGACCACCGTAGACTCACCGGAAGGAGTGTCGATGTAGAAGAGGTCTTTCTGGCAGAGATCCCACCCGATAGTAGCCTCCGTCTTACTATCGGGCTTGGTCTTTTACCGGACAACGCTGGATGTGATGTTCTTGACTGCCGCAGTATAAACATAGTCCCAGGGATCTCCGCCTGATCCTCTCCTCCCGGGAGAGCCGAGCTCGCCCCACCTGCATGGGTTCAAGATCTCCCGGTGGGCTGACCGCAACATCTGAGCGCTGATATTGGGCCTCCGGTCTGTTCGTGAGAACTGCTCTCCCCCTCCGTCTGGTGGCTTGATCGAGTCGATTCTCCACTCTGATGGTTAGGTCAATCAGACTGTTGAGAGAAGTGGGGAGCTCGACGGCGCGGATCTCCTGTTGGATGCGGTCAGCCAACCCATGCAGGAAGTGATCCCACTGCGCCTCCTCGTTCCACTTACACTCCGCCGCCAGGGTGCGGAACTCAATCGAATAGTCAGAAACGGACCTTTCCCCTTGACGTAGGTCCGTGAGAAGCCAAGCCGCTTCCCTCCCGGCGGCGGAGCGGTCGAAGACCCGTCTCATCTCTTCCGAAAGTGCATGGAACGAGGCACAGCAGCTGTCTTGGTTCTCCCACACCGCCGTCCCCCAGAGGGCAGCCCTTCCCGTAAGTAGAGATAAGACGAATGCCACCTTCATTTCCTCGGTGTAGAACGTGCGGGGCTGCAGGGCGAAGTGCAGAGAACAATGAGACAAAAAAGATCGACAGAACTCTGGCTCACCCGCATATTTCTCCGGGATGGGGAGGCGTGGATCGGGCTGGGAAATCCCCCCGGAGACGATCGGCGGTGTGGGTGGCGTGGGAGGCGCAGCGGGTGACGATTGTTGTTGTTGTTGCGTCTGGAGGACGAGCTCGGACACCTTCGTCACCATTGCTTGGAAGGCTCGACCCATCTCATCTATCGCCTTGTCTTGGCGATCCATACGACCCACAGCTCGTTGCAGAAATTCTTCGAGATGAGATGGGGAGCGATCGCCTGCTGCTTCCATGATGGTCAGATCCTACTGTAACGACAGACAAAAGAGGAGGAAGCAATTGCAGGCAATCAGATGTTGTTTATTGATAAGGAATGTCCAGAGTGTTGGCAATGGCAAGGAAGGTCTACGGTGGCGTGCGAAGAGCGGGATGGTGAAGTCAGCGGTGCAGGTGAAGGTGGTCAATGGTTAGAACCAGGAACAGACCGGAACACTGACACGCGGACGACAACACGAATCCAACCAGCACACAAACACGGAAGACGGTAATCCAGTTTGTACGTGGAGACATAAGAGAGGATCTGACAACAGAGAGAGAGCGAGGTGAGTATAAGTAGCAGAGGTATGATGACGATCAGCTGGAGCGAGACAATCAACACCCAGGTGATGACAATCAACTAAACGAACACATGGAGACAACGTAAGTACAAAAACAATAACAAAACATGACACGGAGGAAACACTGGATTTCCTACCGTGACACAGAAGCACTGAATAGGGACTGAGAAAAATAAATAAATAAACGAATTACAGGAGGCCAGAAACAGTGCATAGAGACTGGGTAAAAATAAACAAATAAATAAAGAGGAGGCCAGAAACAGTGTAGGAGCACAACTCACTACCTATAAACAAATAAATGAAATGGGAAGTAGGCCAGAACAGGGTAAGGGCACAACTACTAACTAAAATATTTGGAAAAATTAGACTGGAATACCAACAAACAAATGGAAAGAGGAGGCTAAACAGTGTAGCTAAACTGAAAATAAATAAATACAGACCAGACACAGAGTAGTGGCACGACTAACTAACTAAGTATAAAAAAGAAAGAAAGAAAGAAAGAAAGAAAGAAAGAAAGAAAGAAAAGAAAGAAAGAAAGAAAGAAAGAAAGAAAGAAAGGAACAACCAGAGTAGACGCACAACTAACAAACTAGCTAATTAACAAAACAAATACAAAGGACAGAAGGAACCAGCACAGGGGCACAACTAAGTATCTATAACTAACTAACTAACTAACTAACTATAGATACCAGAAAGAGAGTGGTAGCACAACTAACTAACTAAACAAATACAATAGAAAGAAAAGACCAGAGGGGTGTTTCCCAAAAGCCCCTTTCACACTGCACGTCAGACCTGGCATATTGCCGGAACATTGCCGGGTCGCCCGGGATTGATTCCGGCATTGAACCCGGGTCGGGGACCTAGTAACATTGCCGTGTTCAACCCATGACGAGCGCTGTGTGAACAAAAGCCAGATCTAATGCCGTGTCGAAGTCATGACGTGCGTTACCACGCGACTCTTTTACCGGCTGTTTTGAAGGAAGATCAACGTTCGCGATGGAAAAATATGTGCAAACTGTAATGAAGCAAAGATCAGTTAGTTCCTCACTTTCCACGCTGACGCCGAGATCGCTCGCTTGCTTCAGTGAAAGTATAACGTGCCTAACGTTTTCGACTCGTACATTACACGTCACACCCTGATGTCACGTGTCGTTACGGGATCTTTACGGGTTGTGTGTGAAAGCACCCACATATCCCGGGTCATCACTGGCAGTGTGAAAGTGCAAAATCCAGCGACCCGGGAACAATTGTCGGAACACTTTACCCATGTATTTGCCGGAATGGCAGTGTGGAAGGGGCTTAAGTATTTACTAACTAACTAAACAAATACAAAGGAAACTAAACTAACTAACTAAACAAATACAAAGGAAAGAGGAGACCAGAAAATGACAGATGGATGGAAGGATGGATTATAGAGATAAGAAAAAGAGGTACACAACTAACTAATTAAAAATAAATAAATAATTACAGAGGAGAGAAGAAACAGTGTAGGCGCACAACTAACTAACTAACAAAAAATACAATAAAATAAATAGAGACTAGAAACAGATTAAAAAAAAATGTTTTAGAAATATAATTTAAAAAAATGTAAATAAATTTAGAGAGAGGACAAGAAACAATATATATTATTAGGGGTGCAAGATATATATCGGACGATAATTAATGCACGCATCTCATCAGTAAAGCCGGTTATTTAATCAATGGTAAACAACATACCTTATATATATATATATATATATATATATATATATATATATATATATATATATATATATATATATATATATATATATATATATATATGTGAATGGAAACAGGAGACCAGAATAGTGTAGGGGTACAACTAACTACCCAAAAATACTGACTCCTGCCAAGACTGACTAATACTCACTAAAAACAAACAAACAAGCAAACACAACAGAAAGATGAAACCAAAACTGTGTATAGGGGCACAAAAAATAAAAATAAAATAATAAAAAACAAAACAAATGGAGGCCACTGTCTATTGACAGGACAAGACAAGACAGGAAGGAAGGAAGGAAGGTTCTAGAAACAGTGTATAGGAACTGAGTGAAAATAAATATACTATCTATGCTCAATTGAGAAGCATGTGTTCATAGCTTTATGGTGGAAAACATGGGGAAATAGGTCACATTTTAACTGCTTTTTTTTCTCTCTTTTTTTTTTTTAGGCAGACGATATAGAGTGCCCAAGTGGAGGACTGTTGGAGCTTATGGATCTTTTATTTGAAATGCACTTATTTGAAGCATAAAGATTAAGGTTTATCTTGATTTTTAGATGTTATATCTAAATACATGTAGAAATGGTGTACTGTTAATCGCCAGGTTTTGTAGCTGTGACGTGATGCCTTATATTAAATCGCTTGTTTATGATGTTGATGCTGCATAAATTGCCCTGTGAAGGGATAAATAAAGATATTAGTACTACTACATAAAAGCCTTTTGTGTGAGAACCTGACACTGAAGAGTTGAATTCAAAACTGTCAGAGAGTGCAGCCATGAGAGAAATGTGGCACCAAAATGTATCTGAACACTGCATTAAAAACACTTTCACTGCATTAGATAACAAAGTATCAAATTAAGTGGCAATAATTATCATTATTATTATTATTATTTTTAGGCATGCATTAATTTGAAGGGACTTTCGAGGACTTGCATCCTAAAATCTAAAAAAAAATAAAAATAAAAAAAAATAAAAATAAATTTTTTTTTTGATCAGACTCAATAAAACTCATTCATTTTTCAGTGTAGCCTATAAATAAGGTAAGTATATGAAATTATAATTTGCATACTAATGAAGGGTGTATTGTAAAAATGAGAGGTGACCCTCTTGTCACACTTCGTAGATGACCATCCATCTGGTCAGAAATGAAGGTGTTGCTGTGCGCTGTGAGATCTGGACTGTACAGTGAGAGTAGTGTATGCCAACTCATCTGGTACCATTTCAAATGGCAGGAGAAACCAAAACAATCATTAAACAAGATTTCAAGTGGAACTTCTTCAGAAGAATCAAGGAGCAAAATCAACATCTAGGCTGAAGATGAAGGTCAGCAGGCTAATAATGACTCCAGAGGAAGTTTCTGGAAAGAGAAGTAAGATAGATGCATTGCTGGAAGCTGGAGAGGCAGCAGGCTGTGGCAGTAGGCCATGATAGTGCGGCAGGTGGTGCAGCAAAGCGGCCGGCCAGGTCAGAGGACAAAGGTGTGAGGTCTGGACCCAAGCTGATGGGTCAGAGAGAGCCAGCTGGCTGACCACACCGCACAGCTGAAGATTCAAAGGTTCAAATCAAACTGTGGAAAATGGAAAAGCTGAAGAAAATGCAGGCAAGTACTTATTTTGTTCCATCATTTTTAAATAGTTTTAAATGTTTTTTTTTTTTTTGTTGTTGTTTTTTTTTTTTTTTTTTTTTCTCCAACACACAAACACAGAAATATGTTTGAACAATGGACATAAATGATACTTGGTATCAATAAATTGTAGCTTGCGAAAAAAAAAAAAAAAAGTTTATTATAACTGCTTGTCACATTCATGAACTTTCTGTTTCCTTTTTTGGTCTTCCTGTTCTTGTTTTTAAGTGATTGATTCTTCCCACCTGTCTCCAGTTCCCTCATCTCCTTCTGATTGTTTAAATACCCGTTCTGTTGAGTTCTCCCTCGTCCGTGATTGTCTAGATGTTTGCATGTTTGAATGTAGATGTTTCCTAAATGTGTAAATGCTAAATGTAATTGAGTCTATTGTCTGTATTCTCCTTCGTCTTCCAGTAAACTCCTTATTTGTTCCCGATCCTCCTCTTGTTCCTTATTTTACGTTTAGCACTACCTTAGTTTATAACACTGCTATCATCCAATGATATTTGAGTATATGTACTGTTGTAGTTTTTAATATTTTAACCAGGAAAAAAAAAATATATATTAAGCATTTATGTTTATAGACTGAACAAAATGATAAATGCAACACTTGCACTTAGTTTTTACCCCCATTTTTCATGAGTTGAACTCAAAGATCTAAGACTTTTTCTATGTACACAAAAGGCCAATTTCTCTCAAATATCGTTCACAAATCTTGATATGCGATTACACCTGTGAAGTGGATGAATTATCTCGGCAAAGTAGAAGTGCTCACTAACACAGATTTATGCCGATTTGTGAACAATATTTGAGAGAAATAGGGCCTTTGTTTGTGTACATAGAAAAAGTCTTAGATCTTTGAATACTGAAAATACTGAAAAAGTTTGCAAGTGGAAATTCTCTTGAGAAAATGTAAAAATTATTTATTTATTTCTCTTTCTCTCTCTCTCTCTCTGGTTCAGTCTACTGAATTTTGTCAATTAGTTTACTTTATATTCAGGATAAAAGACTGACCATAAGCGAGAAAAGCACTGGGTGAGTGCAAATGAAGGATATTGAGTTGTTGCTTGAGGGAGAACATTAAAAAAAAAATATATATATATATATATATATATATATATATATATATATATATGTTTAAGAGCTTCAAATTTCAGCTGAGAATGTGTGAACAGATGCCCGAGGATCAGGTCCAACACTATCAAAGTTCAGGCAGTAATGAAGGATCTTACCATAAATGTGAAAGCCCCTAGGAACCAAAATGCATGAAACTCTTCAAGAAGGTATGTGAGGATTCAACAAATATTAAGGTAGAATAAATGTGCCAGTATGTACCACAAAAACACAATTCAAATACTCTAGCAAAGCCCAGAAGCACTAAAAGACAACTCAGCAGCTCGGCAAAGTGTAATACACCTGCGCTAACCTTCTTATACACTAACAGACTGTGACATAGTGTTCCATTGGATTACTCTCTTTCATGCTGTTCTTTCCAATCAACTTCAAATCTAGAGTCAGACAGTGAACATACCAGCTCTGTGGCCCATCCATGTGAGGTCTCAGGAAATTATGAACCTCCCATCTGAGGTGAACTAGCCTGAAGTGAAGCGCTTGTGATATTATTCTTTACAACGGTGGACAAAAGCAAGCACCGACACAACAGCTTAAGGCCGGTTTTATTATTTTTTAGATATCATAGTCAGAAGTCATCATATAAACATTTCATTCTGATAAAGGAAAAGCTGAATGTTCTGGATGAGAAGGCCAACTGCAATGACAAGACAGCAGCCTGTTATAGTGACAGTCTGAGGAGCGAGAACACAAGCAAGCGTCAGGCGTTTACTCAAAGCTGTGAATATTTAGGGAGACACCTGCCTGCAAGCATTTGTCATCCTCAAGGCATTTTGGTATTGTTAGTTTATCTTCCAAAAATAATTTTGCTCTGTTTTCAGCTCAAAGGAACTGAAAAAGCTTGAGCATCTTCTGGAGGATGAGTCTGGTTCAAAGACTCGAAGACGTTGGGTGGTGGATCTCCAGGGAGAAGTTGACATGCTGAAGAGAGGAAACATGGGTAAATCAGATTCTGCTACATCTTTATTTAAACAGATCACCTCTTTCATATATCCTGAGATCCAGGGGCAAACACCTAATTAGAAAGAAGCTGGAACAAAACAAAATCATGTTATTTGACAGAACCTAGACATGTGACAGAATTAATGATTTGAGATGAGTCGATCTGAGGAGCTGACAGTCATGGAAAATCAAGACAAGTCAAACTCTGCTACAAATTTGGTAAGAGAGCTGAAAGCTTCGGTGGTGGATAACTGGACTGAATTATATACTGTAGGCGCATGTCCTCATATTCTATACTGAATGCATTTTACTCCCACATGTCTCAGTTACTAAAGGATCAAGCGTTAACAATTCACACATTTTAGTATTCAGAATGGAATGCATTGAAATATAATAAAGAAATGTAATTTGTCATCTCATATTTCTTGACATTTTCAATTTGGCAATTTTATAATACAGAGCAGCTTTTAAAACACTGAGCAGCTTTTAAAATGGAAAATTAAATGTTCTTGTTATTTAAGCATCCACCTGTCCTTAATCACAGTGCTTATGAATAAAAAAAAAAAAAGGATTTATTTGTTATTCAGAGTCACAATGTTATTATTCAGAGTCACAATGTTCAATGACTGTGGTGGAATGAATCACTGTAGTTACAATGATTTAAAAAATAATCTCCAAAAACATTCAGCAAAACCTCGGCACTCATAGCCGTCATTTAAAAGTCAAAGCTTGTACTAGTGTCAATGGAGAAGAAAATATGTTTCTTACAGGAGCAGGGATGTGAAAGGATGTCTGAAGGTCACTGCAAACTTTTCAAACAAAACAAAACAAAAGCTCCAGTTATGATTGCACAGTATTATTATATATATATATCCTGTAGCTCAAGTGGTAGATCATGCAAGGTCGGGGGTTCGAATCCCAGGGAACACATGTTAGGACAAAATTGTTAGCCTGAATGCAATGTAAGTTGTTTTGGATAAAAGCTAAATGCATATATACATATGAATATATATATATATATATATATATATATATATATATATATATATATATATATATATATATATATATATATATATATATATATATATATATATATATATATATGCTCTCAGAGCTCTCAGATGGAACAACATTTACTACACAGAACCATAGTTCACAATTTTTTTAGCGTAACTTGTCAGTAAGCTATGGCTCTTTGTAGTAATGCAGTAATGCTGCTCCATGTGAAAGCAGGTGATGATGATTTAATGCCGATTACAGAACCATCGCATTCGATTAATCGTTCAGCCCTAATGCAAAGTTAATTGTACTTAATAATAATGAAAAAAAAAAAAGGTTAAGAACTCAATAACTGTTTTTTTTTTTTCTCAGCATGCTTTGCTTCTGACTATGAAAGGAGAGTAAATGCTGAAATTAAGTGTTGTGTATTTGAAATTAATAAGTTGTGCACACAATTAATATGGGGGAGAACATTTTAATATATATATATATATATATATATATATATATATATATATATATATATATATATATATATATATATATATATATATATATATATATATATATTCTCTTTTTGTGGGCTCAAATAAATATTGTTTTTTAAACTTAAATGGTTTAAGGACATTTAGTTTCCTCAAATGGTTTGAGTTAACTTATTAGCCTTTACAGCACACACGAACATAAAGAACTTTCTTAATTTCAACTTGTGTTTGTACAGGCTATAGATTTATTAGAAATGTTCTTAGTGGTTCATTTTAGCTCAGATGTGGTTCAACAAGATTTGTGACTTAGCTCATGTAATTATTTAAACAAAACATTAAGAACCATTCTTGCCTTTACCAAATAGTTTATTTGTACCTTACTGATAATCATAAGACTCTGCTGAAATTTAATGTGCGTGCCTTAATATATGGCATATCTCATCCATAACCAGCCACCAAAGAACCTTTGTACTTAATATGTTCATGAAGTCTCTTGCCTGAAGAATACAATGATTAATTGGCTACATTAGGCCCCTTTTTGGAACTTATTCAACTAAGAGACTTTTACATACTAACTGCAGTTTAAAATCTGCCTATTTTGTGGGTATATATAGCAATAGTTTCAGCCCAGATCAATCAGAGTGCATCACCTGAAGCACGCAGTTCTCAAAGTGAATATGGAGATCACTGTGTTAAGCTGAAGGCCTTAGAGCTTTTGACTAATAGTCTGCAGAACAGTTCATGTGAAAGAGACAGAATGAAACGTGTGTGTGTAAAGAGTTCATTAGGCCATTAAAGTTAGTTTATACTCATCATCACAATATTCAAAAATGCATAAAGCAATACAATTCTGAATATTAACTTTAGGAATCATACATTTGTGAATATTAAGCTTAGGAATCAAATTAAAACCAAGATTTTAAAACTAACGCGATGTATACTTTGTATTAAAAGACAAAATTTTAAATTATGTAATTTCAGTTTATATAACCTTCTTAAATGCTAATGATGAAGATGCTGGGTGGCTTGTCCAGCTCTGACGGTCAGTTAAGAGAAGGTGGCCTGTAGAAGACAGTAGTAGAAGTCATTTTATATTCTCCCACTCTGTAAACTGGATTATTTTAGTTTTTTCACTCAAGTTTTCCCATCTCCATGCATCATTTTTAACTGCCATGACAAGACCATGCATAATTTAAACTGCACAAAATTACCTGCAGATAAGTTGAATGTTTGGGTGGCCGAAGGGAGCCGGAGGAGTGCTTGAGAAACCAATTTTGCAATTCCATTTGGTTCTTCATTTTTAATTCTATTTCTTAACCACTAGAATCACCTTTGGTTGAGTCAGCATTGTTATGTGGAGCTGGTCTGGATGCTCAAGAGCTCCAGAGTTAGACTTTTAAAAATTAATAGTTCACCCAACAAAAAAGTTTTATTTGCTGAAACTGAACTCTTTGGCCATTCAAGATTTAGAAGAGTTCATTTCTCCATAAGAAAAGATTTAGATTTAGAGAAATGTATCATTAAATCACTTGATCACCAATGGATCTTCTGCAGTGAATGGGTGCCGTCGGAATGAGAGTCCAAACAGCTGATAAAAAAAACATCACAATAATCCACAACTTATCCACATAACTCCAGTCCATCAATTAATATCGTGAAGTAAAAAACTGTGTGTTCATAAGAAACGAATCCATCATTAAGACGTTTCAACATTAAAACTGTAATTTCTGGTCAAAATACCATAATCCATAATAATGCGTCCTCCAATTAAAAAGTTACCTTGTTGTCCTTGTATTTGTTTAGAACAGTTTGGAAACTCTTAAATTACATTTTCAGTAAATTTTGATTTATAGGTGAATTATTCCTTTAAGCAAAATCAAATATGAATGGTTTACACCCAGCAATACTTTAGTATAGATATATTAAAAGCTCAAACAAGTTGTGTCAGCCTGGAATTTAAGAAGTAGCAGCTAAATAAAGACTGTCACAAACCATTTAGTGGTTTCTTTTTTGTTCTGTCTTTTATTAAGCTAGAGGGTTTTACACAAAGCTTTAAATGTCTCAGTAGGTTTAAATACTTCAAGTTCAAGCACCTTGAAAAATCAACTTCTTCAAGGAATTTAAATGACACTGAATCTATTACAGAGTTAATTTGAAATTCAAGTCTTGAAAAAAAGATCTTCTTCCAACCTGGAATACAAAGAGAGAGAGACTTGGATTCATAGACATTCAACAGGCATTTCAAACAAATCCTTGCATTAAAGCACAGCTTACCTGGTACTTCCCCAGTGACCTGTCAGGTTGTCAGCTACACTGCGCAACAACCAGAACGTTTTCAGTTTCATGCACCATCACATAAAATAAAACACTGACTGACCCATGCAGAACATGACCCTGCCGATATGCACATATTTTATCACATCATTATAGCATTGTGTTCTAAGCAAAGCCAACAATTTCCATGGTAACCATAGTTTCTGACTATTTACCGCAGTACCACAGCAGGAAGAGAGAAACTGTGTTGCTTGTTTAAACTTTCTTGCTTAAACCCTGCTTGTAGATGTAGAAGCTACATCATCATAAAGCTGTCAAAAAAAAAAAAAAAAAAAAACTGTACCCATTGGTGTGCATTAAAAAGTAACCACATATCATAACAAGTAATAAAAAGCAAGACAATTTGTCAGATAGTTTGGTTATCATGGTAAATTTTTAGTGGTGGAATTTCCATCTGAATGAGTCTTTTTCAAAAAATAAACTCAATGTGTCAAATCTATAAGGGCAAAACTTTGCACTATTAATTAATCTTATTTCTGATGCAAAACAAAATTACCATTAATTTACCACTGGCTGGCATGTTTTCAAAGCAGTTATGTTGTAACTAATTAAAAAGTAATAGGAAGCAGTAGCAGCGCTGACAAATTATGATTAGTTCACAGTTCATGTTTATAAAAAAATAATAATTATGGGAGAGGAGGGGGGGGGGTCATTTCTAAAACAAAATCTCTAACATTAATCTATGTATATATATATATATATATATATATATATATATATATATATATATATATATATATATATATATATATATATATATATATTTATATATATATATATATATATTTTTTTTTTAAACTGAATCTTAATTGAAGAGTGACACACACACACAAAAAAACGTCAAATCAGCATATTTGCGCATGCATAGTTTGATGCTGTATTAAACTGTAACAACTGTAACCAACTGTAAACCTTAATGCTGGTTAAACATTTTTCCGGAAAAAAAAATGTACATTAGCCACCCATTAGGTTGAAATATGACTTTATGTACCAAACAAGTAAATTTAATTACCAGTGTCTCTTTGTAATATATGTAAACAGTGATGTAATAGACTCTAAATCACTAAACTATTCATTTGTAGCACATATGTGAATATATAATATCAAAGTATAAGACATATTGCACAAAACCATGAAGTTTTATATGAAACATATGAACGGTCTTTCCTAACTAGGGAAGTGTTTTGAAAATAAATCTAATACTTTTCTTTTTTTGTCACAGTATGTCACAGATAAGTGCTTGCCTTTCTCCCACAGCACCGAGAATGAAACAGCAGGCCGGTTACCATCTACACGATCATTTTTGTATAAAAAAATAAAAATAAAAAAAAGTGCTCGCCTTTGACCTCTGACCCTTCTACCTTCCCGCGGAGCATCGAGCCCAGCTCATTGCGCCAAAACCCGGTAATACTACAAGAACTGACCTTCGGTGATTAAGCGATCATTTTAATTAGGCTACATGCGATCGTTGAGGACTCATTTGCAGACACCATTCGAGAGGTAGGGCCTAATCAAAGTCACTAAAAGCAAATGCCACATTAATGAGCTCATCTTGGTCCAAAATTGTGGGACACAATGGGTCATATTTTACGCTTCACCCTGCCTAAGGAAATGTAGTAAATTAATTTGCATGTGCAGGTAACCCTGTCATTGGTCGCATTTAAATTTGGGATAGCCTTTATTTTTCCCTTATTATTGGAAGCTAGCTACTAATTAGAATGACCAGATGGAGGCAGTGTTGTCTCAAAATATACATATCTAATCTATTTAAATCAGTTTCTTTCTTTCTTTCTTTCTTTCTTTCTTTCTTTCTTTCTTTCTTAATAATAAGTTATTACATTTATTTAGCAAGGATCCATTAAATTAATCAAAAGTGACATCAATACCATATCTACTTCAAATAATGACTATTCATATGAAATTTGCATTCATTAATTAACCCCTTAAAGAAAATGTGTAATACTTTCCACAAAAATATTACAAATGTTTCTTTAGCAGCAAATCAGTATATTAGAATGATTTCTGAATGATCAAGCGACTCTGAAGACTGGAGTAATGATGCTGAAAATTCAGCTTTGCATCACAGGAGTAAATTAGATTTTAAATGATATTAAATTAGAAAACAGTTCTTTTAAATTGCAATAATATTTCACAATATTGCTTTTTTACTGTATTTTTTATTAAAATAATGTAGCATTGATGAGAATAAGAGACTTCCTTCAAAAACTGTTGCAGTTTTACTGATCCCAAAATGAACAGCAGTGTGTGACTTTATCACACTGTGTGGGGCAAGTTGCCAAGCTGAAACTTGCCATTAAACAGCCAGTTTAACCATTTTCAGCTCATTTTAATCAGTAACACAGTTATGAACAAGAACTCAGAAGTGTAAAAGCAAAAATGCAGGTGACATACAGTAAGAATGAACGTTCCCAAATGGTAATAATTATCTTCCAATGCCACTGAACTTTTCAATTCCCTGTACATTTTGTGAGCATGCCTCGACTGATTTTGTAGTATATGTTGGAAGAAATCTTCCTCTTATGACTCAGCAAGTAAACGTTGTGTGAAATGACATGTTACTCCAGGCTGCTGCATGGCCTTGTGTGCCATTAATGGTTTTTCACTCAGTAGGTGCAGAGAGGAAGCAACACTCATGTGGCATTTCATAGAGCACTATGTTATGGGCTCATTTGTTCAGGGACACTAAAGTTTTTTTTATATCACTATTTTCTTTCTTTTTCCATTTTTCAGGGAACTGCTACACACTTCTGTGAATGTGGATAGGCCAGAGCTTGTGTTGATGAAATCACATGTGTGTAACAACAGTGGTCCGTTATGTTTTATTTATTTTTTAACATGATATTGCTGCACAAAAATACCAGCTCTTTCCCATATATACATATGTACAAGTTTTTGAGAGGCTAGGGAGCAGAACATTGATGTGTAAATATTAATAGAATTAAGTTGCAGCTAGTGCCTGGAGTGGCCTTTTTTCTGTCACTTCTCTTTTGGAAGAACAGGTGTGTGTATCTTGTACCTTTGCTTCTCTCTTTCTTCTCTGAGAGGATTACTGAGACACTTGGGTGATGGTTGCATCAGTAATCCCTGTCCTATTGGACACCATTTCTAGTTTAAAAACAAACCTCAAAATACACTTAAAAAATAACAATAAATAAATAATCCATCCTGCCATTCTCCAAAAGGCTTATCCTCTGGAGAAGTAAGTAATTACTAGAACTACTAAAGAAGTAGAACTACTACTACTACTAATAATAATAATAATACAGTCTGTTTTTTGTTATTGTTGTTGTTTTTTTACATTTAGATATGTTTGTAAGTTTTGGTCAGTGGGACATATTCATTGAATAATATTATTTTAACATGAAAATTACTAGGATCAAAAATACAATGAACACAATGATATTGTTAAATGTTATTACATTTCTTTCTATTTGAATATATTTTAAAATGTACTTTATTTTTGTGATGCAAAGCTGATTTTTCAGCATCATCACATTCTGATATGTTGAATAACACTTTAGTAAACTTTAGTATGTATATGCTACTGATTAATTTTGTAGTATATATACTAAAATATATCAATTTCTTGATCATTTACTACTAGGCTGGAATACAGTCATGCACTCATTTTATTTTGGGGGGAAGGGGTTGGAGTGGGGGGGGTCGTCATGTGACAGAGTCACAAAATCATTTATTTATTTATTTATCATGAAATTTATTGAATCTTACCTTTATAGATTATGTTGTTGTTCTATGATGGTCAAAGTAACATAATAGTGTAATATATGAACTATGCATAAAAACCTGTCTAACGTTACTTAACTAACAGATGTGGGTGTCATGCCATAACATATTTTTAATATGACTGAGTTTATATTTAATGTGTATTTAACAATGAAAGTTAATGTGAATAAAAACATTGCAAGTTAAGCTACTAATCAAAACACTTTCAGTGTAGGTCGAGCACTCTCAAAAACTGTATAGGAAAGATTAATCGGCTAAATCTTTTTTTTTTTTTTTTCTTTTTTTTTTTGTCTTTTGCAAGCTGCATTCAAAATCAACTTGGCTCAAAAATCTGAGGGAGCACATGCCCCCTCATCACTTTGTTTTATTTTTTATTTTTTTTGAATGGGCATGATGCCTCAAACACTACACGGCTAGGCATCATAAACTTGCTGACTTTGTAAATAGTTGCAGAGCAAAAACTGGGCATCATACACTCCTTGAGTGTATACCTTGTTGGCGAGACGCATGACAAATGAGAACAATGTGTTCTAAAATCAGCTGAAAATATCAAAATCATGTTTGATATCCTCTTAATGGATGGAATCATAATCTGAGGCTGAAACAACTGGAGTCTGTGACCATATACAAAACACGATTTTATATGAAATCCTCTACTCAGATCTGTAGACTGGCTCTGACTTCTAGCAACTGCTTGCTCAGACTGCAAAACTGGGACGAAAGTCTGGGCAAAAGTTGTGTAGTGCATTCCAGAAGAAGAAGTTCTAAAATATTTAAGTGGAAAATGTAAACACTTTCAAAAATAATAATAATTTAAATTTATATATATAGCTATAAAAAAATAACATTAAAAAAAGTTGAACCCTGTGTAAATCCAGCTGTGTATTGAAGGAGCTGAAAGCAATAAATCTTTCGGTGACTCTCTTGTAAATGTCCTCTTCCTTCCTTTGTCTCATCTCACTATCCCACCATCTGCTGAATGAGATTCTACTGCAACATCTCTTCTCTGATTGACACCTCTATTTCCCCAAAGGCAGAATAATCTTCTGGAGATACTGTGAGCAGCACATTGTACCTGTGGGAATAGACATTGACAAACTGGGCCATTCATTACACAATATCGATCAGGCCTAGACTGAGATTATTTGCGGTTAACACATGATTTGATGGGATGTAGTATTTGGATTCTCTGTGGTGGAAATTTTTGCTTTTGTTTCTTTTGATTTTTGAGAAATCTGATCATCAGCTGGCTTCATCTCAGTCCCTTTGGATTGACATCACACAATTAAGTTTGTGAATCATATGAGATGAGATGGGCCAGAACGCATGAAGCCTTTGATGAGCATCAAAGCACCTCAACAGGTGATCCACTGCAGTCCATCCAACAGCTGCTCTGCATTTGGCATCCAAGGGGTTTTAAATCTCAAATTGTGTATTTGTGGGTTGATGTTGACATTCAAATGTACCACGTTACATTCTGGGATTGCATTGTAATGAAACACTGAAAAAAACTATGTAAATACTGTTCAGTTTCTTGCACAGACCTATCATTTTGTGTCTTTCTTTACACATCAATGTATCATCACGAGCCGCACAGTTTAATTTTTAATAATTATTATTTTTTTAATTGTATGTTATAGCAGAGTGATTCCCATCTCCAACATTATAAGACTGGCCGACTGCAACGGTTTCAGTTAAAAATCACCTACATCTTGGATGCCCTGGGGATAAACAGATAAACATCATATTTTCTTTTTTTGGGTGAACTATCACTTTTATAGTTATTTATATGCATTTTGAAAGATCATGTGACACATAAGCCTCATCAATGTCTTGCTCATTTAAAGAGCACTTAAAGGCATAGTTCACCACAAATGGAAGTTCTATAATTTACTCACCTTCAAGACGTCCCAGATGAATATGACTTTCTTTCTTCAGGTGAAAACAAAGATTTTCAGAAAAATAGCTCATCTCTTTGAGTCAAATGGGCCCCAGATGAAGAATCTGTGTTTTCAGAAGCAAGATGATAAGTGTGTGTAAATCAAACTTTAAACCATTGCTTATGGCCAACTGCCATACACATGTTAATGCATTCACTTCTGAATGTAAATATCAGCATGTTGTGAAGCATGATGTCTGATGAAGTGCATCACCTCCCTACGTTATAGCAAATGTAAAAAAAAAATATATATATGTATATATACATATACATATAGACATAAATATTGAGAAATGAGAGTCGTGGAAGTATCTGGTGAAAGAGCAGTACAATTTTCTCGGCCTTCTCATGAATGAACATTGTAGTTGTTAGATTGACACATTTCACATAAACCATATTGAGACATTATTCGTTTATTTCAATCTCGTTTAATTTCAGAGCTATTGACAGATACATTTGCACGCTTACGATTCTTTGTCCCCTGTGCTCTGCAAAAACTGATCAGCAAAGATTTAGAGGTGGAACAAAATGCCATTTTGCACACTACAGAATTCCAATGTTTGATTTATCATGATGCAAAGCAAGGAATGAGTTTTATTTCAAGTGACACCCACAATTGTGATCCGTTACACAGTTCAATTTGCGTTTTTGCAAAATGGAATAAAATTGGATTTCATCCTTTGCTGTCTACCTGTCTTTTGTTTGAATAAAACTTGGCGTCTTTGAAGCCTCTTTAAGTTCAAGGGAAATTCACACTACAAAGCAGCTCTGATTTATTTAATAAAATAAATGAATGAAGTCCTGAGGTGAAGATCACACTATAATATGATGTTAGGTACATCTGTCATTAGAGGTGGATACTGTAATGAGCTGAAGCTTTAGTAAAGGATGCGTGTAATTAGAAGTCCGTCTGCATTGATCTCATTGACCACTGCTGTAATTTATGGTCTTGTAATGTACTCTAAAATCATGCAGCGTTTGGTTGATTCAAGGAGGTCTGTAGTACCTGGAAAAAGCTAACATTCACACTAAGTCATTTGTCTTAAAATTTTATTTAGACAAAACTATATAAAAATGCAATGCGATACACACAATAACTTGAATATTCATACTCTCAAGGCTGCATTTACTTAGTAAAAAAAAAAACAGTAATATTGTAAAATAATGTTTTCTTCTTCTTTTTCTTCTTCTTCTTCATCTTCCGCTTATTCGGGGCCAGGTCGCGGGAGCAGCAGTCTAGGTAGAGACACCCAGACTTCCCTCTCCCTAGACACTTCATCCAGCTCTTCCTGGGGGATACCAAG
This sequence comes from Carassius gibelio, assembly GCF_023724105.1. NCBI lineage: Eukaryota > Metazoa > Chordata > Actinopteri > Cypriniformes > Cyprinidae > Carassius > Carassius gibelio. The sequence goes on along the minus strand of NC_068380.1, from coordinate 14,148,645 downwards.
GCATTCCCAGGCCAGCCGAGAGACATAGTCCCTCCAGCGTGTCCTTGGTCTTCCCTAGAGCCTCCTCCGGGTGGGATGTGCCTCCTCCGAGCGGGCGAACGCCTCACCCTATTTCTAAGGGAGCGCCCAGCCACCCTACAGAAAAAGCTCATTCTGGCTGCCTGTATCCTTGTCCTATTGGTCATGACCCACAGCTCATGACCATAGGTGAAAATAGGAATATAGATCGACCAGTAAACCGAGAACTTTGCAGCTCAGCTCCTTCTTCACCACAGCAGACAGGTACATCGACCGCATCACTGCAGAAGCTGCACCTATCCGCCTGTCAATCTCCTGCTCCATCCTTCCCTCACTCGTGAACAATACTTAAAGGGATAGTTCACTTTCAAATAAAATTTTGGTATGTTTTAGCTTACCTCGATGGCATCCAAGACGTAGGTGTCTATGTTTCTGCAGTAGTTTCCATTTTGATATTTTTAGGTCAAACTGTTCTTGTCTGTAACTCACATAATGCAGGTCTATGGTCACCACCTCAAAGAGCATGCACAGAGAAGTCCAAATTAAACAATTCCCCATCGTAAGTACACATTGATGACCTAAGACACGAAACGAGCGGTTTGTGAAAGAAAACGAACAGTATTTATATGGTTTTTACCTCATGTACACAACCACATCCAACTGATCTGAGGGCGCGCATGCTTCCTGGTGTGTGACGTGTGCGAACGTTCTGGTTTATTCTTCGCAAGAGCGGAAAGCGCCGGAAGTGATCTTGTGCGTATACGTCGAGAGACTGTTTGACCTAACAATAGAAACTGCTGCGGAAACAAAGACACCTACATCTTGGACGCTCTTGAGGTAAGCTAAAACATGCCAACATTTAGTTTGAAAGTGAACTATCCCATGAAACTCCTCAACTTGAGGCAGGAGCTCTCCTCCACCAACCTGAAGGGGACAAACCACCCTTTTCATGACAACATGATCTGCAAAAAGCAGAGATGAAAACATGTGGTCCCCAAACCGGACACCCTCCGGCCCCTGTCTGCGCCTAGAAATCCTGTCCATAAAAATAATGAACAGGACCGGTGATAAAGAGCAGCACTGCCAGAGTCCAACATGCACTGGTAACAAGTCTGACTTGAATTATCCTCTCCAGTATCCTGGCATAGACTTTCCCGGGGAGGCTGAGGAGGGTGATCGCCCTGTAGTTGGAACCACCCCAGCCTGCCATTTCAGAGACACTGTCATTGACCGCCACACGAAGCTGCATAGGCATGTCAACAAAGACAGCTCCACAACATCCAGGGACTTGAGGTATTGAGGGCGAATCTCATCCACCCCTGGTGCCTTGCCACGTGAAGCTTCTTAACTACTTCGGTGACTTCAGCTTGGATGATAGACGAATCCACCTCCGAGAACTTGGCCTCAGCTTCCTCATTGGATGACATGTTGTTGGGGTTGAGGAGATCCTCAAAGTATTCCTTCCACTACTGATGATATCCCCTGTTGAGGTCAACAGCTTCCCATCTTCACTGTAAACAGTGTTGGCAGGGCATTGCTTCCCCCTCCTGAGGCGCCGTACAGTTTGCCAGAATCTCTTCGCGGCCAACCTACAGTCTTTCTCCATGGCCTCACCAATCTCCTCCCAGACCCAAGTTTTTGCCTCCACAACCACCCGGGCTGGAGCCCACTTAGCCTGCCGGTACCCGTCAGCTACCTTAGGAGTCCCACAAGTCAGCCAGGCCTGGTAGGACTCCTTCTTCAGCTTGACGATGGTCCACTCGGACTCAATGTCTCCATGATCCCTCGGGATCTGGTTGAAGATCTCTCTGACAGGGGGCTCATCCAAACGTTCCCAACAGACCCTCACAATACATTTGGGTCCACCAAATCTGTCCAGCTTCCTCCCCTCCATCGAATCCAACTCACCACCAAGTGGTGATCAGTGGATTTATTATTAAACATAAAACATGGAAGAAATGTTGTGTGATTATTCCTTAAAAAAATAATGTTTGTTTCATTTTAGTAGTAGTAGTAGGCTATGTACATTCTGCTGAAAAATAGTAATACATTTCTGGCAAATACTTGTCTTTAAATAAAACTGGATTAGTTACTTTGATGGGTTACCATGAATACCTTTACAGTTCTGTGTATGTGATGTGGCACTATTTTTAGTCAAACTCATGATGTGACTCTCAGTGCAGTTCTGGAGATGTTCCTCATGTGTTTACGTCCTCATTTAGTGAGACGACAGAAGCTGAAATCACTGCGAGCGTGATTCTTAGAAAATTCGTAGAAAATCTTATCTAAAAATCTGAGTGTATCCATCCGTGGCCCCGTGTACATGTTTAGCGAGAGAGGCTCTAGTCTGACTGAAGAGGAGGAATGATTCCTAGATGCTGCAGAGTACAGAAACATCCCCGAGGTACGTAAGATGTTTGAGGAGTCCAAGACTCTGAATGTAAACTGTGTGGACTACATGGGCCAGAATGCATTGCATCTAACTTAAGGAATGAGCACTTGGAGGTCCTGCTTTTAGCCATCAGCAAAGGCTACGTGCGGATAGTGGATGCCATCCTGGCCCATCCGGCATATGAAGGCGGTCTCCACCTGAGTCACCTGGAGCAACAGCTACGAGATGACGATTTCTACGCATAAGATGAGCATTGGACTCGCAGCCAACTGCAAGGAGTACGAGACTGTACACATCTTGTTACTCAAGGGAGCTCACATTGAGAAACCCCACGGCTATTTCTGCAAGTGCACCGAGTGTGCAGAGAAACAGAAGCAGGATTCTTTCAGCCACTCACAATCGAGGATGAACGCCTTTAAAGGCCTCGCCAGCACTGCCTATCTGTCACCGTCTAGTGAAGACCCCGTGCTCACAGCGCTGGAGCTCAGCAATGAGTTGGCACAACTTGCCAACATCGAGACTGAATTTAAGGTGAGGAGATGAACAGAAGCACTCAAAAGCACGTAACACACACACACACACACACAAACACATAGAGATGTCACTCAGACTAGAGTTGGTGGTGATCCACTTAAAAAGAAAAGTAACAACATATATGTGTATATTTCATTTATACAGACCCATATTGTTTGAGAAAAATATTAAAAGGACAGTTCATTAAAAAAAATAATAATTCTAGTATAATTTATTCACCCTCACGTCGTTCCAAATCTGCATGACTTCCATGTTTTTCTTTGTGAGACATTAAAGAATATATTTTGTAAAATGAATATTTTTTTGTTTGTTTGTTTGTTTTTGTTTTTTACCAACATTCTTCAGTGTTCCACAGAATAAAGAAAGTCATATTGAAACCATTTTATTTGTCATACATTTTTTTAATTATTATTATTATTATTATTTAATTTTGAGATTAATGAAATTATGACGACATATTCTGAAATCTTGAGATAAAAAGATATTAATGACATAAATCATAATAATGATGTCATATTTATCATTTAACTTGTTTGACAAAAAGTCATTATAATGACAAAAACTCAGAGTTCCCTTTCAGTCGGTCACTCTCGACGCCACGTCGGATGACCGACGAATATGGGATATCGCTTCGATAGACCAATCTACTTCGAGTGTAAACTAAACGAGCCAATGCACATTGGCATGCAATTATTGCATCCAGCTGCCGCTGATCACTGCGTGAGTATAAGAGGGCAGCAGGTGCAATGCATACCAGCTTTTCACTTCGGAGCCGGGCGTTAGTATCGCTCTGCTCAACTGTGTCTGCTGTGAACTACGGGTTCAGCACGCTCTCGGAAGCTTCGTGTGTTGGCGAGACGGCGCTTCAGCGGCGGTCGTTCCTGTGTCGAGTGGATTTGCACACTTCAGGTTGCACTACCCCTGTCGTGTTGCAAGCGGCCATCTCCCCTGTGCGCCTCAGCACTGAAAGAGCATTTCCTAAAAGAGCAAATTCTCTCTAAAAGAGCTTCACGGGTGCGTCTTTGTAAAGACGACGGATCGTCCTTATAAGGATGCCGTTTCACCCGTGCGTTTCTGGGTGCGGTCGTTACCTGGCACCGGGTGATGGTCACGATCGCTGCCTCACGTGTCTGGGCGTCGAGCACGCTGAGGTGGCTTTCGTGGATGAGTCATGTTCTCACTGCGGGAATATGACCATCTCGGAGCTGCAAACCAGGCTCCGCTACCTTCAGGGGGGCGGAGTCCCGTTGCCGCGGCCGCGATCTGGGGCTCGTTCTGGCGGCCGACAGACGAGAACCACTTCCGGCAGTAGCGCGAGTGGTTTGAGGATCACAGTGGTGGCAAACCCCGCAGGGAACCAACCCTCTGGGGACCATCACTCCTCTAGCACCTCCGATCCAGTGGAGCAACCCACGGAACGCGCTGGGCCCTCTTCAAGGAGCGTACCAGCGGTATCCAGTGGGACTCCCCCCGACCAGATGTCGATCTCCGCATCGGAGGGAGAGCTGTCGGATCACGGTTCGGTTGCGCTACCGTCCTCTGGGATGGTGACAAAGCCTGATTCGGATCCCGAAGTGGCAGCTATGCTTTCCCGGGCCGCCGAGAGGGTAGGTCTCGAGTGGAATCCCCCACCGCGTCCCGAGCCCTCACGGCTGGATGATTGGTTTCTTGGGGTGGTGCGCGCTGGTTCTCAGCGCCCCACCCCAGTGCCTTTCTTTCCGGAAGTGCATGACGAGCTCACCAAGTCGTGGATGGCACCTTTTACTGCCAGAAACCAGCCGGTGGGCTCCTCCTCCCTCACCACCCTCGAGGGCGGTGCAGCGAAGGGGTATTCAGGAATCCCGTCGGTGGAGCGGGCGGGTAGCGATGCAATTGTGTCCTAAGTCCGCCGCCTCCTGGCGTGGAGACCCGGTGCTCCCTTCCCGGGCCTGTAGGCACTCGTCTGGTCTGACCGGCAGTGCCTATGTGGCTTGCGGGGAAGCTGCTTCCGCCTTACACGCTATGGCGTTACTGCAGGTGCACAAGGCTAAGGCACTGAAATACCTGCACGAGGGTGGTCACGATCCAGCGCTTCTGGAAGAGCTCCGAACCGCCACTGACCTTGCGCTTCGAGCGACGAAGGTCACCGCGAGTTCGCTGGGTCGTGCGATGTCCACATTAGTGGTCCAGGAGCGCCATCTGTGGCTGGGTCTGGCAGACATGAGGGACACCGACAAGGTCCGGTTTCTCAATGCCCCTGTGTCCCAGACCGGCCTCTTCGGCGACGCAGTCGAGATTTTGGCCCAGCAATTCTCGGCTGCCCAGAAGCAGACTGAGGCGTTCCGACACATCCTGCCCCGGCGGGCAGCTGCTGCTATCTCTACCCACCCGCCGGCTGCAGTGCCCCAGCCTGCTCGTCGCCGAGGGCAGCCCCCTGCATCCGCCCCTGCTCACGCGTCGCATCTGCAGCAGCCTCCAAGTGGTGCCGTTGAGCTGGGCACAGGCAGGCTGCCCCTCCCGTCCTGGCCCCCGTCAAACCTGACGGTAAGCAGAAGAGCAAGAGGCCCTGGGACGGGTGACCCAGAGAGAGGTAGCTGCTTTCTGGGGGATGGTGTAGGCACCTCTCCCTCCCCTGGAGGAGGGCCAGGCGGAGAATTTGGAAATCTCGACAGGAGAGTAGTTTCCTCCCTCTCTGGGTCCCAGGAGGGCACGGAGAGTTGCGGACGGCCAAGCACCGGACCTCACTCATCCTCCTCCTTCGCCAGATGGCAGCTGCGGGCGGTTCGAGAGCGTCAACAAAGGCCCTACTCACGCACCCTCTGCCAACCCGTGGAACCAGGTGAGCCCTGCACCCCACACTCGCACCACACTCCGGCCTGCTCACAACCCGCCCGAGTTGGGCCCCTGTGTTCCACCTCGCTGCCCCACTGCGGGTACGGCTGTGGTTCTGTTGGTCCCGCTTGTACGGTTCTTAGGCGCCTGGTCAGCGCTACCCAGCCCGTCTCGCTGGCTTCTGCGAACCATCAGCCTCGGCTATGCGATTCAGATCGCCCGGCTTCCCCCCAAGCTCTGCGGTGTCCGCTTCACTACAGTGGAAGCGTCCGATGCCCCTGTCTTGCGGAAAGAGATCGCAGTCCTACTGGCGAAGGCCGCGATAGAGCCGGTCCCTCCAGCCGATATGAGGAAGGGGCTTTACAGCCCGTACCTCATTGTACCCAAGAAAAGCGGTGGGTTACGACCGGTCTTGGATCTGCGAGTTTTGAATCGGGCCCTCTATCGGCTACAGTTCAAAATGTTGACACAGAAACGCATTTTCAGGTGCGTCCGTCCCCAAGATTGGTTTGCAGCGATCGACCTGAAGGACGTGTACTTTCATGTGTCCATACTTCCGCGCCACAGACCTTTTCTGCGGCTTGCGTTCGAAGGACTAGCATATCAGTACAAGGTCCTGCCCTTCCGGCTGTCCCAGTCTCCCTGTGTCTTCACGGAAGTCACGGAGGCAGCTCTCGTTCCTCTCAGAGAGCAGAGTGTTCGCATTCTCAATTGGCTGATACTAGCACAGTCTCGAGATCAGTTGTGCGAGCACAGGGATGTGGTGCTCCGGCACCTGAGCCTGTTGGGCCTTCAGGTCAGCTGGGAAAAGAGCAAACTCTCACCATTGCAGAGGATCTCTTTTCTCGGTATGGAGTTGGATTCGGTCGAACAGACAGCACGCCTCACAAAGGAACGTGCGCGGTCGGTGCTAGCCTGCTTGAATACGTCCAAGAGCAGGACGGCGGTCCCACTGAAACTCTTTCAGAGGCTCCTGGGGCATATGGTGGCCACAGCGGCACTTACACCGCTCGGCCTATCACATATGAGACCGCTCCGGCACTGGCTTTATGGCCGAGTCCCGAGGTGGGCATGGAAGCGCGGCACTCACCGGGTCCAAGTTACACCGGCCTGTCGCCAAACCCTCACTCCGTGGTCAGATCTGGCATTCCTATGGGGAGGGGTGCCCCTAGAGCAGATCTCCAGGCATGCTGTGGTTTACACGCATGCCTCCACCACCGCCGGGGGGGCCACGTACAACGGGCATGCAGTCTCAGGGGTTTGGACGGGCCCGCAGCTGCAGTGGCACATCAATTGCCTAGAGTTGTTAGCAACGCACCTTGCCTTGAACCGTCTCAAAGGTCTCTTACGAGGCAAGCCTGTGCTGGTCCGATTGGACAACACTGCGACTGTTGCGTACATCAACCACCAAGGTGGTCTGCGCTCTCGTCGCATCTTGCAACTCGCCCGCCACCTCCTCCTTTGGAGTCAGAAGGTTCTGAGGTCACTTCGTGCTGTTCACATTCCAGGCCTGCTCAGTCGTACAGCCGACGAGCTGTCTTGAGCAATGCTCCCGGGAGAATGGCGACTCCATCCCCTGACGGTCCAGCTGATTTGGAGGCGGTTCAGAGCCGCTCAGGTAGACCTGTTTGCTGCTCCAGAGACCTCTCACTGCCAGGCTTTCTACTCCCTGACCGAGGGAACTCTCGGCACGGACGCACTGGCACACAGCTGGCCGCGGGACCTACGCAAGTATGCGTTTCCCCCAGTGAGCCTTCTCGCACAGACGTTGTGCAAAGTCCAGGAGGACGAGGAGCAAGTCTTACTAGTAGCGCCATATTGGCCTACTCGGACCTGGTTCCCCGAACTAGTGCTCCTCTCGACAGCCCCTCCTTGGCTGGTTCCTCTGAGGAGGGACTTACTGACTCAGAGACGGGGCACCATTTGGTACCCGCGTCCAGACCTTTGGAAACTCCATGTTTGGTCCCTGGACGGGACGCGGAGGTTCTAGGTGACCTACCCCAAGAGGTAGTTAACACCATCACTTCGGCAAGAGCACCGTCTACGAGACACGCCTATGCCTTGAAGTGGAACCTGTTCGTTGAGTGGTGTTCTTCTCGCCGAGAAGACCCCCGAAGATGCCCGATTGCGGCCGTGCTATCCTTTTTGCAGCAAGGGTTGGAGCGAAGGCTGTCTCCCTCCACCCTCAAAGTCCAGGTTGCCGCTATTGCTGCGTACCATGACCCTGTGAATGGGAAGTCTTTGGGTAAGCATGACCTCATCATCAGGTTCCTTAGAGGGGCCAGGAGGTTAAATCCATCCCGGCCCCCCTGTATACCCTCTTGGGACCTGTCTCTAGTGCTTAAATCACTACAGCAGGGCCCATTCGAGCCTTTGCATTCAGTTGAGCTAAAGTTTCTTTCATTGAAAACTGTGCTCCTGCTTGCACTGGCCTCCATCAAGAGGGTAGGGGACCTGCATGCATTTTCGGTCAACGATTCGTGCCTAGAGTTCGGGCCGGCTGACTCCCAGGTAATCCTGAGGCCCCGGCCTGGCTACGTGCCCAAGGTTCCAACTACACCCTTCAAAGACCAAGTGGTGAACCTGCAAGCGCTGCCCCTGGAGGAGGCAGACCCAGCCCTGGCTTTGCCCTTTGCTTTGTCCTGTTCGAGCATTAAGGTGCTACGTGGACCGGACGCAAAGCTTCAGGACCTCAGACCAGCTCTTTGTCTGTTACGGAGGCCGGCAGAAGGGGAATGCCGTCTCTAAGCAGAGGATGGCCCACTGGATTGTGGATGCCATAACCCTGGCTTATCAGGCTCAGGATGTGCCCTGCCCGTTCAGGCTTCGAGCTCACTCAACTAGAAGTGTTGCATCCTCCTGGGCGCTGGCTCGTGGCGCCTCGCTGACAGATATTTGTAGAGCTGCGGGCTGGGCGACCCCTAACACGTTCGCTAGGTTCTATAGCCTTCGTGTAGAGCCGGTATCCTCCTGTGTTCTCACCTCAAACGGGTAGTGGCACTGAGAGGCCCCGGTTAGTGTCGGCTTGCTAAAACTGCTCCAGAGTGTCCGAACTGTAGACCCTGTTGAGTTCCTCCATCACCCTAGGCAGCTGGACGCGGCGGAACGTCCGGCGCCAGGCCTTCATGATGAATCCGTGAGAACCATGGAAGGCTGGGCTCCATATTGAGACCTAAGCGGTACTCGTATGTGTATAGTCCACGGTATAGCCTTAGAGCCCGTGTTTCCCCGGCAGACTTCTGCCTTCCCAAGAGGGTTTTAATCACCTCAAATTTCTCCGTATACTCCTAAACGGATGCTATATGTGTATTTGCCTCCGAGACCTCCTTCGGGAAGGATGGGGCTTCCGCAGCGTCCCGGCTCCAAGCGGACCGGGTACGTTTTCCCAGTGTTATCCAATCTCACCCAGTGAGGTAGTGCTTTGACAATGGTGAGTGGAGCTACTTGTTCTGAGCCCCGGCCTACACCTAATAGGGGCGCAGGCGGCTCGCACAGGGCACTGGAAGGGGCAGCACCCATGGCGCTTTGATAGGGATCCCATATTCGTCGGTCATCCGACGTGGCGTCGAGAGTGACCGACTGAAAGGGAACGTCTCGGTTACGTATGGTAACCCTTGTTCCCTGAAGGAGGGAACGGAGACGCCACGTCCCGTCGCCATGGTTGCTGTACCGCCGCTGAGCTGCCGGGTTCCCGGCTCGGCTCCTCAGCGAAAAACTGGTATGCATTGCACCTGCTGCCCTCTTATACTCACGCAGTGATCAGCGGCAGCTGGATGCAATAATTGCATGCCAATGTGCATTGGCTCGTTTAGTTTACACTCGAAGTAGATTGGTCTATCGAAGCGATATCCCATATTCGTCGGTCATCCGACGTGGCGTCTCCGTTCCCTCCTTCAGGGAACGAGGGTTACCATACGTAACCGAGACGTTTTTTTTGTCAAAATTCTGACACTGATGTCATAATTATGACTTCTTATCTCATGATTTCAACTTTATTTCTTAAGTTTGAAGCTGTTTTTGTCTTAAAACCATAATTAATTCAATTATTAATTGACTTTTATAAGAGGATCAGATATATAAATTGTGATTAAGTCAGGCTTTCAAGGGAATAACATAACAGTGATTTATGTCATGATTTCTGAAAAATATAAATATGTATAAATATATACAATTTGTTAAATCTCGTTCTAGCAATCCAAAAGAAAAAAAAAATTATTTTATATATATATATATATATATATGTACAATGGGCTTAATCACTATGAATCATTATGTACTTTGTGCACAATACAAACTCTTTTAAGTCACTCTCATGATTTTTTTCAAAGCACAGCTTCTCAATTAATCTATAAAGAGTTCAATCGTGAAAAATGTGAGCATGGCTCTATAATGAGCTGCTTCTCTCTGAAAGACCAGCAGATTATTCCACATGAAAACCAATTTCCCACCCTTGAGATTACCCTCATTATAAATAAGAGGCTGTTGGTTGACAGTTTTTGGTTCAGTAGAATCTCTACACAACATTTTCCCAAAAAGAAAACGTTTCTCCAGAGAGCTTCACACGCTTCGGTGATGTGTTGTTTTATATTTAACTATGTAAGGGAAAAGTTATTTCCTTTAATTCACTCTGGGGAAATATCTAATCGGGAGTTCTCAAATCCAGACAGTTTTTCTCTTATAGTGGTTTATGAGCTATTAATTGAAACTGCTCCATCGAGATCTTCCTGTAATCACCCCATTATTATTCTCTCATCACTGTTTTTCTCTACAGACGATCACACTGACAGTTGTAATGGCGTGTGATTATGTCAATATTTGTTCTCCTAAACCACTGCGATGCTATAATTAGCAGGATGGGCTTCTCTTGGGTGCCCTCCATTAGGTACATTTCTGTTTGATAAGATCTGATGCAAACATCAGTCAGACTTGCATTTGGAGGAGCGACATGGGAATTTCATGAATTCACACAGATCCATGTCTTTTATAACAGAGCATTCACTGTTTGCTAGATGCAGTTTGGGTCCTATTTGGAGTTAATAATTTTTTGCAAGTGATTAATAGCCTGTTTAAAGTCACTGTATTGGTGCTCTGGTTTGTTTCAGAAAGACTACAGGAAGCTCTCCATGCACTGTAAGGACTTTGTGGTTAGCGTTCTGGATCTGTGATGAAACACAGAGGAAGTGGAGGCCATTTTGAATGGAGATGTGAACCAGAGCCTCCCGAGCGAACACCACAGGTCAAACTGGTCATTAACTATGAAGTCAAGAAGGTACAGGGAAATTATTTGATTGGTTTCCCAAGACAATGTCTAATTCAGTGATATCCCTACAGTTTGTGGCTCATCCGAACTGCCAGCAGCAGTTACTGATGCTGTGGTATGAGAATCTATCAGGCCTTAGGCAACATTGAATCGGTGTGAAGTGTTGGACAGTGCTTGGAGTGGCCTTCCATTTTTTGCCATTGGAGTATGCCCTGCAGCAAGGTACATCATCGTCATTCAGAATCAGTTAATTTAATAACATTGGGCAGACTTCTCTTTTTCTTCCGTTGTTTAATGTATTTCTGCATTTGATCTTTTCTCCAGGTGAGCCAGGTTTTCCGCAGTGCCTTCATGAAGTTTGTAGCTCACGCCGTCTCATTCTCCCTCTTCCTGGGTCTTCTGGTTCTCAATTCCTCCCACCGCTTTGCAAGAGTCAAAAATCTTCCTTATGAAACCATCACAGATCACCCACGGCAAATATTTCGCATTAAACCACTCAATTCTCGTGGACAGAGATGTTAATAATGATATTGGTGCTGGGTGAGTACCAGTCAAGCATGAGCTGCAAATCGTTGTTAGTCAAAAATAAAAATGTTGTCAAAAAAGATATACTTTAAAAGGTAGTACTGTTTACACCCTTTTTACATTTACCATTGTTCTGCAAAATTTCATAGACGAAATTCAGTCATTCAAATTAAAAAAAAAAAAAAACAGACAGTTGTTCAGTTAAAGCCGGTTCATTGTTGATTCAGTTCAGTTTAATAACTGTGTAAATGATGGAATATTCAATATAGTAATATTCAATAAAGTTCAGTTAATCTATAAAGCAGCTTTATTGAAAACAGTGATGTCATCATCCAGCTCTCATTCAATAATAATCACATCAGTTCTCATCCAATAGAGTCTTGGGCAATCAAGTCAATATCATTAAAGGGATAGTTCACCCAAAAATGATAATCACCCCATGATTCACTCATCCCCATCCTAGGTGTAGATGAAGTTCTTCTTTCAGATAATTACAATTGGAGTTACATTTAAAAATGTCCTGACTCTTCCAGGCTTTATAATGGCTGTGAATGGGTGTTATTTTTCAGTAGTCCAAAAGAAATCCAATAAAGTGCATACACAATAAAAAAAATTCCCACACGGCACTGGGTGGTTAATATAGGCCTCCTGAGGTGAATCGATACACTTCTGTAAGAAAATATCCATATTTAAAACTTTATAAACGGTAATCTCTAGTTTCCACTAACTGTCATACACACAAAAGAAGACCACTCTGACGGATGATGTATGATGTAGGTGTAGCCTAAGGTCCAGTGAGAATATGCTAGTCTCGCGATAACCAAAATGTTGTTTTCAGGAGTAAAGGAGGCAAAGTTTCTGTTGTTTAACAAAGGAAAACCTTTTCGCTTATATCCTCCTACATTTTTCTTTACAAATCCTCATTTGTACTTCTAATTCAAGACAGGTGTTTACACATAGGATGTCTTGAGAGTGAGTAAAACATGAACTATCCCTTTAAGTGTTCAAATATTGTGTTGCCAATTTAGCAAGACAAAAAGCAACAAACAAAGGAATAACTGACTATATTCATTGGTTGTAATCTATTCACTAAAACAACTGACTTAAACATTAATAATAAGAAGAAATGTTTCTTGATCAGCATATCAGAATGATTTCTGAAGGATCACATGACATTGAAGACTTAGAATAAACTAGAATAAATTACTATAGATTTTTAAGCATGATAAATGAACCCCATTTCTTTTCTTCGATTCCCCTGATCAGGAATGATCTGGACGGAGTGTAAGGAAGTTTGGGCTGATGGGCCACAAGAATACATCATTCATTTGTGGAATGTGTTAGACTTCGGCATGTTGTCGGTTTTTGTGGCGTCATTCACTGCAACGGTTCATGACTTTCCTGCGAGTCTCCCATGCATGTATATATGGATTTGCATGTGACTAATGTAGACTTGATCAATGCCTCATTACCAGAATAATTGGCCTACTTCACTTACGGAATGTTGCAAAAATAAAGAATCTGTTTATTCAATAAATAAAAATATAAAGTGAACTGTAACATAAAATACCAGAAGCTGCTTTCAATCAAATGCTTGTACATGCTGCACAGACTTTCTTGCAGCTGTCTGAAATGAAACACCATGCTGCCATCAAGTGGTAACACCAACAATTGCTTCCTCTTTCTCAGCCAGGAACAAGTGGCTTCCCTCAGATCCTCAGCTCATCTCTGAGGACTTACACTCCATCGCTGTGATGCTCAGTTTCTCAGTTTTTTTTTTTTTTTTTGTTCTGCTGTCCAATGACAGTTTCGGACCCCTACATATATCTCTTGGGTGCACTGTGAAGGATATTTTTTAATTTATGGTCATCTTCATCATGGTCTTCCTTGCCTTTATGATCAGCATGTTTAATTTGTATTCCTGCTTCTTGGGAGCTAAATACAACCCTGCTTTTACCACGCAAGTCAAAAAGTTATGATGACAATTATTGTATTTAAGAATTACTTGTTAAAGGGATAGATCACAAACAAACAAACAAACAAATAAATAAAAATGTAAAAATAAATAAATGTAAATGGATAGACTTCTGAAGGATCCTGTGACACTGAAGACTGATACAAAGACTGCTGGAAAAAACAGTTTGCATCACAAGAATACATTTTAAAATATATTCCAATAGAAAAACAGTTATTTTACATTTTTTTGTATAGCACATTTCAAAACAACTCATGCTGACCAAAGTGCTTTCCAGTAGAACAACATACTGTATAAAACAGAATAACCAGGACTAAGACAGCAAAATCATAAAAACAACATGACAAACACTAAAATACAAGATCATCAAAATGTACACCATAGCTCACACCAAATGCCCTCTTAAAAGTGCTTTAATCTCATTTTAACAAGAAATCAGATCACCTATATTAATTGAAATAATACTTAAAATATTACAGTTTTTACTGTTTTTTTTTTTTTCATTAAATAAATGCAGCCAAGCCTAACAGTGACCAAAAAACATTATGAAACTCCAAACGTTTGATAAATTTGTGGGAAGAATAATGTGAGATCTAAGCCAAAAATCTTCCTTTCAGCTCTCAAATTAATGCCTTAAATTTTGTTGTTTAAAAACGGCAGCTCAGACAATATCTCAAACAATATTTTTTGCATGTGTGTTCCACCAATGAAAGTAAGTTTTGTATTTTACATTTTGCATGTTTGTATTTGTTGAAGGGTAGAGGAAAGCTTTAAATCGCTGTTCTGGTCCATCTTTGGTTTATCCGAGGTGATCTCTGTGGTCTTAAAGTACAATCATAAGTTCATTGAGAACATTGGTTACGTGCTGTATGGGGTCAATAATGTCACAGTGGTGGTGGTCCTGCACAACATGCTCATAGCCATGATAAACCACTCTTACCAGGACATTGAGGTGAGACAAATGCACTTTTGCATAAAAATTCAAATCAAAAGGATAATTTGTCATACATATGGATTGTTATATCTGTGTGTGTGTGAGAGAACAGGAGGCCGTTGATGTAGAATGGAAGTTTGCTTGTGTAAAGCTGTGGCTCTCCCATTTTGATGAAGGCAGCACTCTCCCACCCCCCTTTAATCTAATACCCAGCCTCAAATCCTTCTATTACATGGCTCAGTGCACCAAAGCATGCCTAGTGAGATTATGCAAGGCCAGGGTTTGTAGCAACAGCAGCCAGCAGCATGTGGGAATGGCCAATTCACACTCTAAGGTTAGAGGTCAGATCAAATTGTCCAAATGTAGAAATAGCAGTTTGTAACTTTGATATATTTTCAGCTTCATCGGTTTTGACCGTATCACAAGAGGGAGTCACGGTTAGAAATCCCATCAAACACCCCACAAGATATCAAGTACTGATTGATTGTTCATCCAAAATTGTTAATGTACAGGAATCATCAGGTAAAACCTCATTCTAAACCTTCTTTCTCTCATAGAAACTCATGAAGCGTCTCATGAAGCGGTATGTCGTGAAAGCCCAAATTGACAGTGAAAGTGATGAGATCAATGAAGGTAAGACTCGTGTATTCATCCGTTAGTGTCTCTTGTGGGATTTAATTTAGGACTTAAACACATTTCTATGATTGATGTTTATCAAGTATATGTCAAGCAATTAGCTGTTAAAGTGTTGAAAATGACCGTGGCTTGTGATTTTGAAGCCTTTTTTTGAAGTTTTACTTGAAACCAGTTAAACCCTTGTTTCATTGTGGCTTTCCTTCTCAGGTGAGTTGAAGGAAATCAAGCAGGACATTTCCAGCCTCCGCTATGAGCTCCTGGAGGAAAAGTCACAGGCCACTGAAGAACTTGCTGAAATTATTCAGGAGCTTGGAGACAAACTCAGCAAAGGAACCAAGAGACCATGAAAAATGAACTCTTGTGATTGTAGTTGAAAGTGTCCAAGGCTGAGTCTAGAGCTGCTGAAATATTTAGTAGAAACAAAATGTAAAGCCTCATTATATTTTTAATCTGTTTAGACATTTGTTTGTGAAGGTGATTTATGGTTGCCTTTTGGGTGTATAGGATGCAATTTCATAAAGTCATTTTAGTAACTCTAACTCAGGAGAGATGCAATGCTAATAATAAATTCAGATGAATGTATTCTCACAGTATCTTGTGATTAATACGTATATTATTAACATGACAACAACAAAGCGAGAAGTGTTAGTATTGAACATGACATTAGTTCTCAGTCCTGGTCCTGTATCCCAGAGCTGCACATTATGGTCTTGGAGGTTTGACGTATGGGTTTATGATTAAAAAAAATGTGTTTTAAATAATATAGTCATCCAAAATCTGCACGGGGAACTCCAGAACCTGGAAAGAGATGCAATACCATTTCTAAACCACTCCTCGCCCCCGCCCCCCTCCCCTCTCTTTTAAATCATGATGAAGAAAATGTATGATATATGATTTAGTAATTACATTTTGCCTAAAGAAAATGAAACCTTAAAAAAAAAAAGACTGTTAATGGGTTTGCATCGATTTACATGACAGTTAAGCATATTTCCCTTCCAAGTCCACAATGCATTAAAATAAAATAGAATATAAAATATATCTAATAATTTTCATTTCTCCAAAAAGAAAAGAAATAAAGAAAAGTCATAATGCCAAGTGATTTTAATGGAAGGCTTAGTTTTATTTATGTAAAATAGAAGTGAATGAAAAGAACAGTGCTATGTGTGTTAGAATGCTATTATTTATTATTTTGTATCTATTTATGTGAATTGCCACAAAAAAGCATTCATGAACAAATAAATGTTACACCCTTTTTATTTGACAACAACATCCTCCAATCACACAGCTCCAAATACGTTTTCAGGAAGTGATACTAAATTGAGTTTCTGCCTTTCCCCCCACGTGAGCCTCCACCGAAGCACCACGCGCAGCAGGACCGAACCGGCTGCTAGTGTATCACGTCACTGGGAAGCAGCGGCGGCTGAGCTCTGGACCACAAAGTAACGGCCGTAAGGACGCGGCGGAGCGGATAATTGTAGTCTGTGAGTACATTGCAGTAATGTCCGATAACGAAATTGCTTCGAGAAAACGGACCACGTGTTAAAAATAAGATAAGTGCAGAAGGGTGGTTTCGCGCGTGCCGTGGATGTTCTCTGGTGCGAGAGGCCCGCTTAGCCAGTTAGTGCATCCAACTTTAGTCGCGCTTTTCTGTTCTACTCACAATAAACCTCCTTTTATTAAAAACACTTCTGTTTTATACCCGGTCGGTTTTTTTGGATTTAAATCGTTAATGGTCCGCTCTGAAAACAGCTGCTAATTTCAAGCTCTTCGCGCTAGCAAGCTAAAGTTGGATTCTCTTTTTCAGCAGGTCCAGACAGCGCGAGGAAGATGGCGGACGACCCCAGCGCAGCGGACAGGAACGTGGAAATCTGGAAGATTAAGAAGTTGATCAAAAGCCTTGAGGCGGCTAGAGGGTAAGGCTCGCTCTTTCGGATCCTCTGTATTTGTTTACAGCTGTTGAATGACAAACAGTAGCGCCTCCGATGTGTGATACGTTTTGTTGTTTGGGGGACCACATGCTAACCAGCTTGCTAACAGCTGTTGGAGAGAACAGCATGGTGGACGGAGAACGAGACCGTGCACTGTGTAACGTTAGGTCTTTATAAGTCGATAATATTGTTGGTTGAAGGATAAAGAGCGGGAAATGTTATATTGTGTCGTTTGAAATGTGAAGCACCTTCCACACGGCGCTTTAAAGAGAGGTGGGCTCAGGCGACGTGTGTTAACTGGGTGAAACCATACTAGATAGTCTACGTTTTGTTTCTCTTGGGTAATTAGTATTATTTATTTTTTTAAATAAACGTATTAATATCACGGTGTAGTAACATTGATGTAGTTGAATATTGTCTCATTGTTTAATGGCACCAGTCGTCTTTGTTACAGATATAATAACCCCCCCCCCCAAAAAAAAATTCTGTCCTTTTCTGACACGCATGTTGATTTAAACCATCTTTTTTCTTTTTCTTTCAGTGGCATTCCATTTGTTTTTCTTTTTACAGTGAAACTGAATGGTTAAGCGGATTGACAGCCTCCATCATATTTTTTTGGTTATGGAAGAATGTAAATTAATTTAATGCTGATTCCAAAAATGCTCATAAACAGTTTAATTTGTATCACATATTGACTTGACACTTTGACAAAGTAAGTTTACTTGATGTACTGTAAATACAATTACATTGAAAGTTTTAATTTCTGTAACATTTCATCAACGATGCATTACATTGACATTTATATATATTTTTTTTCCCCAGCCATTTATATTGATAAAAAAATAAAAGTATCAGTTTACACTAAAGATATATGAAGCAGCACAACTGTTTGATAATAATGATTAAAGTCTCTTGAGCACCAAACCAGCATATTAGAAATTACAATAATTTCTGAAGGATCATGTGACATTGAAGACTTGAGTAAAGATTCTGTAAATTGAGCTTTGCCATTACAGGAATACGTTTTTTTATATATATATATATATATATATATATATATATATATATATATATATATATATATATAATTGGAAAAAAAAACATTAAAATAAACACAAAAATTAAAATATTTTGGAATATTACTGTTTTGATCACATGCAGCCTTGGTGAGCATAAGAGACTTTTCAAAAACATAAAAAAAAAAATCTGTTAAAGAAAGTCTCAGCCTGCTTTAATATTGCTGTTATATCGCTATTCTCAGAAATGGCACCAGTATGATTTCCCTCATCATCCCACCCAAGGATCAGATCTCACGTGTTGCCAAGATGTTGGCCGACGAGTTCGGCACGGCTTCGAACATCAAGAGCAGAGTCAACAGACTCTCCGTGCTGGGAGCCATTACCTCAGTACAGCAGAGACTCAAACTCTACAACAAAGGTAAATGAGAGGCCTTAGCTTCATCGAAGATCTTTCACAGCCATTTAACTTCTCAGAATATTGCATTTTATTGTACTTAGTATGTTTATCTTTTCCAAAATGGTGCTGTTTAAATAGTATACTGGCAGTTGATAAATTTTTACTGTGGATGTGTGGGTACAATTGGGCGTTGTGCCTGATTTAATCTTTTCAATAGGTGTGGTCTCTCCTGATCCCCCTCCTTTAAGTCTTATATGTATCTTGCAGTGCCTCCTAATGGCCTAGTGGTGTATTGTGGCACCATAGTGACAGAGGAAGGCAAAGAGAAGAAAGTAAACATTGATTTTGAGCCTTTTAAACCGATCAACACATCCTTGTATTTATGTGACAACAAGTTCCATACCGAGGTAAGATCTATCTATCTGTCTGTCTATCTATCATACTATCGTAATATATTAACACATCATATAATTTTTATATCCACAGGCTCTAACAGCTCTGTTGTCAGACGACAGCAAGTTTGGCTTCATTGTAATTGATGGTAGTGGTGCCCTGTTTGGGACTTTACAAGGCAACACAAGGGAGGTGTTGCACAAATTTACTGTGGACCTGCCCAAAAAACATGGTAAACATCCTCAAACCGCTTGCTGCGGCTATTTTCATTCTTTACAGACTTAATTGTTTACCTGCTTGTTTCCTATGACTCTAGGTAGAGGAGGACAGTCAGCTCTTCGGTTTGCACGTTTGAGGATGGAGAAGAGACATAACTATGTGCGTAAGGTAGCGGAGACGGCTGTGCAACTCTTCGTGTCCAATGACAAGGTTAACGTGGCAGGACTGGTTCTTGCCGGTTCAGCCGACTTCAAGACGGAGCTCAGCCAGTCAGACATGTTTGATCCGGTATGTTCTCTTTGCAGTAAATTATTTGCAATCTTTAATTTATCATTGTGCTTGTTTTCTGATTTGGTTCTCCTGCACATGTAGAGGTTACAAGCGAAGGTTCTGAAGCTGGTTGATATATCGTATGGAGGAGAGAACGGTTTCAACCAGGCCATTGAGCTTTCAGCAGAAGTGCTGTCCAATGTCAAGTTCATCCAAGAGAAGAAACTAATAGGTAGTCAATTTACAGGCTTGATAAAGGCAATGTACATGCTGAATACATTTGTTGTGGCATTAAAAATAGGACTTTCGGTAGTTTTATATATATATATTTTAGATATAATTTATTATTTTTCCTTGTGTGTCTGATTTCAGGCCGATATTTTGATGAGATCAGTCAGGACACAGGGAAGTATTGTTTCGGAGTTGAAGACACACTCAAAGCGCTGGAGATGGGAGCGGTGGAGATTCTTATAGTTTACGAGAACCTGGACACTATGCGTTATGTCCTACGCTGTCATGGAGAAAATACTACACCAGAAAATGGTAGACGCACCCTAAACTCTCATTCACAATTTCACATTAGCAAAATATAAAAGGGTTCCTTTGTCATTTAGATTTTGTGTGTGTTTGTGTAATCAGATGAAAAGATTCTCTATCTGACACCGGAACAGGAGAAGGACAAGTCTCATTTCACTGACAAGGAGGTAAATGAAACCATTTCAAACTAATTAAGATTATATATGATTCAGCAGATTTCTTTATCATAGAAAGTAATGTAGAATCTCCAATGGTTGTAACTCCTTTCCCCGAATGACTTTCTGAGTTAAGAGCCATACTCAAACAACCAATGACCGTCATCAGCCCATTAGTACCATGCTCATTGCAGTTCTGTTTTGATTTATCAAAATCATACATTGTTGGTCTTAATGTCTAAGACTGCACTGAACATCTAGCATTCAAATGTGCTTAAAAAATTGAATCTAAAATGAGTACTTTTATTTTAGATCTGTTTGAGCACATTTGTTACATTTGACCATATAAACAAACGGCCAAATGTTCTTTGATCTTTTTGGATCATCCTCAAATCATTGTAAGGAACATGATATTCAGGTTTCACACAAACTTGAGGAGTTCCTTCAGCTCATTAAAGGAGTAATACACTTCCAGAATGAAAATTATTTCATTTACTCACTCCAGTTGTTCTAAACCTGCACAAGTTTCTTCTGTTGAACACAAGATATTTTAAACAATGTTAGTATCTGAACAGTTGCTGTTCGCCAAAAATGTTAATGATCTGAAGAACCTTTTTCCAATATAATAAACCTTTGTGCAATGGAATTGTTCTATGGATCTTGAAGAAGGTTCTTGTAACCACCGATGCCAATAAATAATCTTTTTTTTTTTTTAGTGCAGAGCATTCTGAATTTGTTAAATTCAGCATTTCCTTTTTGCTCATTTCTAATGAAGAAAAAATAAATAACTAATAGTGCTGACCTTTTATATAATGTTTGCTTTTCTCTTTACCAAATATGTGGTTCAGGAAGGAGGTGTATAATGTTAACAGTACTGTATGTGCTTGTTTTAGACGGGTCAGGAGCATGAGCTGATTGAGAGCATGCCGCTGCTAGAGTGGTTCGCCAATAGCTACAAGAAGTTTGGGGCCACGCTGGAAATTGTTACAGACAAAAGCCAGGAGGGTTCACAGTTTGTGAAAGGCTTTGGAGGCATTGGTGGTAAGTGCTTTCTACAGATAACGATTTGTAGTGCAATGGAAAGGTATTGTTATATCAACTTATGCAATCAATATCTTTTTATTTTTCTATTAAGGAATCTTGCGGTACCGTGTGGACTTCCAAGGCATGGATTACCAGGGAGAAGATGATGAGTTCTTTGATTTAGATGACTACTAGGTAGTCGGGACTGAAACAAAATTCAAATACAAGATTTTCCCCCTTCACCTACCCCGCAAATGGCAGGGGAGCGAAGGAGATCGAATCAGCAGGAGGGAGAAAAAGAATGAGAATATGGCAGATGGTCAGTGTGTCCCTGGCTTTAGAATACAGCGACACCATCTCTGGACTGGAAGAGACTG
Organism: Carassius gibelio; assembly: GCF_023724105.1. Taxonomy (NCBI): domain Eukaryota; kingdom Metazoa; phylum Chordata; class Actinopteri; order Cypriniformes; family Cyprinidae; genus Carassius; species Carassius gibelio. The sequence goes on along the minus strand of NC_068380.1, from coordinate 14,127,242 downwards.
AGTTTTCTCCTCTTCACTAATTACCAGGTCATCGCAACAGCATGGCCATGGCCCGTCTGCCTGTCCTGCCTCAGCTCTTCACGAAAACACTCTAGGCTTTTCAGATCTACTATTTCTTCCCTTCTAATTGCACTCCTTTTCTTCCTTTTGCCTCTCATTTTATAATGGCATCTGCTGCTGTTGTATTTTATTCAAATGTATTATATTTTCTCTTATTCAGTATATGAAGAAAGCAGTAGCAAATTATTAAATCTGTACTGCTTACCTCTAGCCATCTCAAGCCCATTGTCAGGCCTGCGTTTTAATTTCCTGGTTAGCCTAGACTTGATTTGTTGCCTTGTTTCTGCTGTAAACCAGTGTGGTGGTGATGCACTCTGAGCCAGCGATACACCCTGCTCCTCCCATCGCATTGTGCCCACGTTGAGGTGTTTCTTGCTCTCAAATGGACCATATAGTAACTGGACCCATCCCTTCTTGAAGACCGAGAACCATCTTTCCCAGTACATTGCCCTCACTTGTTTTCCTCAGCCCCCTGGAGATGCTACTTCTCAAAATAAACTATATACGAGTGCCTGAATTTTGCAGTTTGTGAGATATAACAGCACAGTGTACCAGCATCTGGACCCTAACTGCAGCCTCCCGCTGTTTCCGAACATAAAATCTTAGCTCGAGCCTTCAGCATTCAATTGGTATTCGACGGCTTTATGCATGGGAATGTCCTTTCGGACTGATTATGGGGTGGGGTTGGGGGGGGGGGGGGGTCATACTGTGTTAACTGTGATGTGTGAGTGAGTATGTGTCAGTTGGCGATTTAATTCCCTTTTAAAAATTAATCTCAGAGTCTGTGATTCGACACCGATTACAAGCCTCTAAGTTCTTTCCGTTTTGTCCAGTCGTATTTTAACAGATTGGTTTTAGAAAGACACTGCAAATCAATATTTTGGACCTTTAACAATTGTGGCATGGTTGGCTCCTGCTAACGTGAACATACAATCCGATAATGTGAAAGGAGAAACAAAAATTATATGAAATACGGGCCCACAATATTTGAGCAGTTATTATGTTGTATATTTTCTCATTTTCTTTGATCCATAACTATTTTGTATAAATCATTTGTTACATCTGGACACAGACATTAAACGTTCTCATTGTTTGCAAATTGCACTTATACCTTGTTTATTATCTGAGCATAGTTGATCTAATTTGATGTGCTTAGTTTTATGACTTCGAATATCTATAAGATTATTTCACTTGTCAAGTTACTGAGGAAGTCAATTATGAGCAATTTAGACGGAAAGCAATTGTAAAAATTCTGAATTATTATGCGTTTACTAATTTAATAAATTGTCAAGACTGACTTAAAAAATGTAAATATTTGGCCACAGGCATGGATGTCGCCAGCAAACAATCAGAAAAATTATTAATATCTGAATCATTGGGGGTAAGCCCTTTCTTTATCCTAGCACCAGACGGCAGCCAATCGCTGTTCAGACAAAACTGACAAAACACTTTTTGTCGTTCGCCGACCAACCACGAATGATGTTACAGATAATAACCCCCTTCGATTATGACGTACTACGACTGTCCCCGTTTTTTACCTTAGCAGCAGAAATGATCCAATCATAACGCGGACAACGCCCATTTGCCTTACGTTTTTTTTTTTTTTGACAGCCAATGGGAAAATCATCCTCACGTCTACTTTCTCCGCCTCCTTTCGTGACGCGATTGTGTCGCAGGGCGGGGTTTCCATTTTCACTGCGAGTTTCGGGGAACAAACATGGAGCCGGAGATGGAGGACAAAACCATAGAGCTGATGGTGAGTACTCGGTATGCTTTGAAACACATTTTTTAGTATGTTCGCAAGACTTTAGAATTTAAAAATCCATGTTAGTGGTTATAAGGGCAGCCTGGTTGATTATAACCAGCTTGTGGAGTGGGTAGGGATCGAGTTGCGAAGGGAAGGAGGGGCGAGGAGAGAGAGAGAAATGGCTGGCTCGACTGATAGGGAGGGCCCTACTATCGCTGCCTCATCTTGGTCGGTTTCACTTCTCTCGTTTGTTTCTTTCCCTCGAAACAGCAGCTGTCTCAGTAGTAGACAAGTCGAACAGTTGTTCTCGGTGGGGACTGATAATATTAATTGAGCTATCTTAGTCGTGAAAACGGAGAAAGGGAAGCCGCCGCGGCATCGTGGTGAGGCCGGGTCTCATCGACTTCAGCCGGTGCTTTGAGCGTCACTGCGGCGCCTCTGCGCCACTCAATCCTGCCTTTTGATTTGGTTCCACAGACGAGTTGTGGTTCGTATATAAAGTCTCAAAAGACTTAACTATGTTTTAAAGCGTTTAAAATATAAATGTGTCATTCACAATAACGCAACATTGACTTTTCAGGGCACATTTTAACTGGACTTTAAAGCTGCGTAATAGGAAGTAACCGCTCCTGCTGTCAATTTCATATGACGTTTCTGAGTCAAACGATGAGCGAATATACAATATCGTCAGCTAATACAACAGTTGTGTTTGATAAGTTATAATTAGTGTTCTTGTAACCACACACTTATTTTGTAGTGGAATACAAACGTTGATTGTTGATGTGGAAGCAACATTTATAGCAAGCGGCTAGGTGGCTAACCACATCAAACTATTAGCCTACGCAAGCTAACGTAATTACGATATTTTCGTATCAAACGCAGTTTTTACTTTCAGACTTTCTGAACCGTAAATCTGTGAAATGCTTACAATAAAAATAAGCTGAATTGCTCAAAAATGGTCTTTCTTCTTAAGCACGCAGCTTTTGATAAAAAAAAATAAATATTTATTTTTTTACGTGATTTGCATATGTAACTTTACTCTCATTATTAATTTAAAATATAATAGTTATGTTCTAGATTTAAAACATTTTTATAGTATCTTTGAAGTTAAGTGCATGACTTGTTTAAATGTGCTCTTAATTAATAAGGCTCTGAATCAATATCTCTCCTAGTCAATACAATAACATTATAGAATCAGTTTGCAAAATGGATTTGCTTCGTGTTGCCATGGATACTGTAAAGGGTAGGAGTGAAGGCACTTGAGTTTGTCCGCTTGTATTGTGAAGCTTGAGGAAGATAGATAAATGGCTTCTGCTTGAAGATAACAAGCCATGTGGATTTGTGTATAGACTGCAGAGACCCATAATAAATCTAAGATATCTGCTCTGCTGACCTAGAAATATGGTTTGAAATGAATCCCAGACTTTATCATGTATCAGTCAGAGTTATTATAAACTAAAACCAAAGAAAACATTTAAAAAAAACTTATTTGTTTTTCAGGTTGTCAAAGCAGTTTTCCTATTTTCATTTAGTCTAACTTACTAAATCCTAAAGCAGCTACATTTAAAACGGAAATAATGAAAACTTTGTAGAAAAAAAACAACTTTTGTATTAAGTAGAGGTGCTCCGATCACGATCGGCCGATCGTTATGCGCATCTCGTCAGTAAAGCCGGTTTTCTAATCAGCGGTTAATTCCATCAGGTGCGTGATTTCACATAGAGCAGCTGTTACTACACAGAGCCGTTGTTAATAGAGAAGATGCGCAAATCACGTTAATTTTCAGCGTTTATTGGCCCATCTTCTCAGTTAACAACGGCTCTGTGTAGTAACAGCTGCTCTATGTGAAATCACGCACCTGATGGAATTAACAGCTGATTAGAGAACCGGCTTTACTGACGAGATGCGCATTAACGATCGGCCGATCGTGATCGGAGCACCCCTAGTATTAACAAAAATGTAATACTCTCTGTTTTGCTTAAAAAACCACTGGTGTCAGTGTCTAGCTTCAGTATATTTTTGTTTAGTCCAATGACCCTAAGTTTCTAAAGAGTTTGGATGATCTTAAATGGTATGAACAGTGGTTACAGATTAAAGCAGGTGCTGAGTCGGTGATATTAAGAGCAATGATATGGATGGCATCATCTCTATCGTGGCTGTATTTGGGATGTAAGCGTATCCTTGTGATGGCCTTGGCTAGGGGACAGCTGTTGACATGTTACCCAAACGCCTACATGCCCTGCCACGATCCCACATCTTTGCTGCATGCTGATGGAGAATCAGTCCAATTATTGAGCACACAAATCGTAGGCTGGTGCTCGGTCCTTTCATCTGCTTTCCCTACAAACAATGCAATGTGATTATGAACGTATGCGAGCAGATGTTGAAAGGGTTGTCTTGCGTAGGTTATGTATATGAGTGGTTCTGATTGATATCGTGGTCCTTTCTTTGAACTTTAGATTTAGTTTGATTTTAAAGCAGATATCGCTATGGATTTATAAATAATAATAATAATAATAATAATGAAATGCTGTTCCTTTTGCAGAACATCTCTGTCATGGACTCGCAGACTGCAGACCGCTCCCCAAAGATCACCGTGATTAAGGTGAGGTGGACGAGGCGTACCTCAGTGAAGTGTGTCAAAGTCTGATAAAATAATAAACCAATACAACAATAAGGATCTGTTGAGTAGCCTCTCCCTGGACTATGCAGGATGTTCTATATTGAAGTACTTTTGACTTAGGGGTTTGTTGTAGGGCACGGCCTAATCTGCGTCTGGAAAACCTCATTGTCCATTTCCGCAGACTTTTATCGTATTTAGGTTTCCTCTTGCATTTTTGAGATGTCCTGTATAATTACATTCATCGCCAAATTATCTGGACACTTGTACTTCTGTAACATTTGATGTTGGCTAGATTGTGTAATGTTTTTGAAGTCTGTTGTGCTCAGCTTGGTTTCATTTATTTGATCAAAAATACAGTAAAACGGTAATAATGTGATCCTTCAGAAATCATTCTAACATGCTGCTTTAATGCTCAAGAAACATTTCTGATTATTATCGGCGAATGGAAAGTTCAAACGAATATAATTTAACTCTTGTAAAATGTTAAATGTATTTAATGTAATTTTTGATTAATTGAATATGTCCTTGCTGAAAGTATTAATTTCTTGAGAAGAAAATCTTACTGAGCCCGAACCTTTGAACAGAAATGTAAGACGCTTCTATACCTGAATTTCATATGAAACCAAAAAGCATCACTTGCAGAGATTTCAGAGGCATTTTTGTTTTTACTATTAATGAAACCAAATGTATTTTATTGAATGAATAAGATCAGTTCCCCTAAAGCTGGTACAGATGTTTTAGCAGAGTAACACACATTAGGTCATTAGGACTTTTGACTACCAGAAAGTGTGTGAATCTTTAACTAAACTTTTCTACAAAGAAACAGGACAGGAACTGTATTTTGCTCTCTTAAGAATGCTTTCACACTAGCTATTTTGGTGTGCCCCCCGTCTGATTTATGTCAGAATTTGGTCATTTGGATAATGTGAACGCTGTCTTCCTGAACTCTGATGCGCACCTGTGAACCATACCAGAAACCGCTTAAAAGGGGTAATCTGGGTTATGGTTCAAGTAAACTCTGGTACAGAGCATTAATGACATATCATTTGATAAAAGTATGTGTTTGTCAATCACTCCCAAGCATCACTGACTTGCATTGCAGGGAGAGAGCTGTGCATCTCATTTCTGAATGCCTTCAGCATTTGTTAGAGCATTTGCAGTACATTCATAAGACGAGTGCCGTTATGTACCAAAGCTTTGGAAACCAAACCAATGGTTCAAAAACAAATATAAAAGTAAAGAGAGCAACGCTACGCATTTTGCCACCTTCTCCTGTTCCAATCAGACTCCAGTTAGGACCAAACAATCGAACCAAGTGTGAAAGCACCCTAATAGTAGAGCACCTGCAGCACTGTTCTTTACAAAGTAAATGCATCTGCCTTGAAATACTATGATAGTATTTTAGTATGTTTCAAATTGTTTTCTTTGTACCTTTCCAATACAGATATTTTCATTTCATTTTTGTCTCATCTAATATATCCATTTATTTGTTTTTCCTTTTACGATGCTTCTAGCCTACTTTTATCTGTCCTCAGGTGAGTAATGGACCCTTGACAGGCTCTAGGAAGCGGCCGTCAGAGGGAAATTACGAGAAGGAGAAGGACGTGTGCATCCAGCTCTTTGATCAGTGGTCTGAGGCAGACCAGGTGGAGTTTGTGGAACACCTGATCTCACGAATGTGCCATTACCAACACGGCCACATAAACTCCTACCTCAAACCCATGCTCCAAAGGGACTTCATAACGGCACTTCCAGGTAACAAACACAGTCCTCATTCTGAATTCCTTTTAACACTAAGATTAAATAGACCATGCATGTCTTGGCCTGTTTTAGTATCTCTTGATTTGAAATCACTTACATTGCAATATAATGTAAGTGAATGTGATTTTATGCTAAGGTTTTCTTTAATTTTTTTTTTTTACTGAAATCCTAGTTTTATAGCTTTCAACACTGACACCCTTATTTAAACTCCATTTCAATTTGTCTTCCAGCTCAGGGTCTGGATCATATAGCGGAGAACATCTTGTCCTTCCTGGATGCGCGCTCGCTCTGTTCGGCTGAGCTGGTGTGTAAAGAATGGCAGCGTGTAATATCCGAAGGCATGTTGTGGAAGAAGCTGATCGAGAGGATGGTTCGGACAGACCCACTGTGGAAGGGCCTTTCAGAGAGACACCAGTGGTGAGTCTCAGTGCTGATATGACTGTTTACATCCCCCAAACCCCCTCATTTATACATGAGGTTTAAGAACAACCTGATCATTATCTTACAGTGGTGTAATTCTCCACCAGACATGCTGGGAACCTCCATTTAGACTGTCTTGTACATCTTATTTGGTCATGAATTATGAAGTTGCTTGTTTATCAGGTATGTTTATTGCCTTTTCTGTTTCCTTTACAGGGAAAAATACCTGTTCAAGAACCGCACAACAGAAGTTCCTCCAAACTCCTACTACCGCTCTCTTTATCCAAAAATCATTCAGGACATTGAGGTGGGCAAAGCAACCATCGCTTCTTTCTCGCTCGTCCTTTTATGAGTGTAATACGATGTTAGATCTTGTCTGCTCATGTCAGCATTAAAAAAAAAAAAGGAAGGTAGTAACTTGGAGCGTTTGTTTGTTCATTTGAACGAGCAGGACCAGTGATTACACCTCAGGGGTAGGCGGCAGGCCTCATGTGACCCAGCTCTTTGTCTTCTTCATAGCAGCCCTCTGAGTAATCAGAGTATGCAGCCATCAGCTATTTTGATACTACATTTTCAAATGTAATGATGAAATGGGACACTTGTTTTTTTTTTTTTTTTTTTTTTTTTTTTGTGTACATGCATAATCATTTTTGAGCAAATTGATTGTCTCTGTGTTACTAAATTGCCGATATGTGCCGTTTCTGTTTGCAGACCATCGAGGCGAACTGGAGGTGCGGCCGACATAACCTGCAGAGGATTCAGTGTAGGTCGGAGAACAGCAAAGGTGTTTACTGCCTCCAGTATGATGACGAAAAGATCATCAGCGGTCTACGCGATAACTCCATCAAGGTGCGACCACGCTCTGCCAGTGCATTTCTTGTGAACCTCCTGTGGGTTTAGTGAAGTCGTCAACAGTAAAAACCACAAGGGCTGAGTGCATCCCAACAACGGTTTCATTAAAAAACACAAACCGCATCTGACATCAAGTGTGTTCTCTTGAATTATGCTAATCACATTTTGCAACTACGTGATTTTTTTTTTTTTTACACTTTAGAGGAACATGTATTCTGCTAACAAAGGGATTTAGGATGGAGGGATAGTTTTAAAGCTCTTTAAACAGAAACATGCTTGAGGTTTAGATTTACACAACTAAAGCTCGTCACTTCTGTATTATAATACTGAAACTAGAGAGAGGAAATTGAAACGGTGAAATGATTCAAGTCACACTTTCTAAGGCAACAGTGACTGTTGATACTGGTTGTGTATATACAGGGGTATGTTACATTTTCTTACTCTTAGGACTAAACTCTGTGGTAATGTGCCATGATCTTTCTGCTCTTGTTGTGGGAGAGGAGGTGTATCTCTAGGGATGTGTCGTAGGTGACAATATCAGTAAAAAGTTATTGTGAGAACCCTCTTAGAATCGCTGTCTATTCTTCTCCAAAGTGAATCACATTTTTGAGGGCCTGAACATGCTCAACTTAAACTTTGCGCACACATCAGAACAGGCAAAAATGTATGTCAGATATGGGTTTCAGAATTGGTCATCGTACATTTACGAAATTTGGTTCATGTATGTAATATCCCGATAACTTCAAAAAAGTATTTTGGAGAGAAGTCTTAAATGCAAAAGGAAGCCAGCAATTTTGAATTAGAATTTTTGTGCCCTTCTTTTTCATTTTCAGGTCTCTTACAGTTTTAATCGGATCATCTTCAAATTTAGCGAGTGTAATCATAAGGCCTTTGCGACGCTAAATTGCGAAGATCTTGAGTTACTGTCAATAGTGTGTCCCTGGAAGCCTGACAAAGTTTAGCGTTTCGCCATCAAAAGAGAAGTTGCTGTAACTCTTGTCTGCCCCAAACTTCACACGTTTGATAGGAGTCCTGTCCTGAACACGTCCCTAACCGTATTCAGTTATAGTCATAGCGCCACCTGCAGGCAACAGGAAGTGACATGTTTAATACTGTTATGACCTCCTACAATCATTTAGTAACGAAACACTGTTGTGTGTTGCTCGGAGATGCACAACAGTTCTGCTGTGGTTTTGCTTAGAACTATTTTCATTAGTGAAATGGAGCAAATGGTCAATAGCATGTCTAAAATGTAATTCAGTTAATATTACTACTGTTGTATAAAATCAGTGTAAACTTTGCAATTGCGCTGATAGTTGGGAAATGTGATGTTACTTACCTGTATCATATATTATGTAGAATATTTATTTTTTTAAATGTTTGTTCATTTGTGTGTGCCATTTTAGTTCATATTTTTCCATGAGTCAGACAGGCTGTGCAAGCCTCGATACTGTCAATACATTATCAGTCACCGTTTACACTGAAAGTAATTCAATCAGATTCATTCTTGCCAAAGTTTCAGTGCTGCCCAAGTTATTGTTTATTATTTGAGTTTTAATCATGTTACATGTCCGGTCAGGCAAGTAAAATGATCTTCCACCTGCCCCTTCACAAAATCCACATATCCTGGACAAGTGTTAATGTTGAGCCCTGCTAGCAACATGGTAGAAACATGTTAAACCATTCTCGCAATATTTAGCTGACTGATTAAACATGCTATTAATGCCATAAAGGTGAACTCAAAAATGCATGGTCCAGTCTGCCCCAAGTAAAAAAATTTAGGTCTCTTATCAACAGGAACAGGCTTGTTTTACACAAACTCAAACAAGCAATGTCAAATCTGCCAATGTCAAATCTGCCCCAAACATCACGTTTTATAAGAGATCTGGCTTAAAGACATAATCATGCCAAAATCTATTTAAATGATGAGTCTATTCTAGTTAACAGAAGTTTATATTTGACTTTGTGAAATTCTTGTTTGCAGTTGTAAAACGATGTCTTATGTGTTAACATTCAGATATGGGATAAACAGACTCTGGAGTGTTTGAAGATCCTGACGGGGCACACAGGCTCCGTGCTGTGTCTGCAGTACGATGAGAGAGTCATTGTTACCGGCTCCTCTGATTCCACTGTCAGGTCAGATTTCTATCCTTCTCTCACTCTCTAGAAGTCCTCTGTTCATTTTTTCCAGTAGCCCCCCACCCCCCCCATCACTCCACATATCTGTTCAGCTGGAATGAATAAGGAGCTGATAAAATCAAGGCTGACTTTGCTTGCCTTCTCTTTTTACTCAGAGTGTGGGATGTGACCTCGGGGGAGGTTCTGAACACTCTGATCCATCACAACGAGGCCGTGCTCCACCTGCGATTCTGTAACGGGCTGATGGTCACCTGCTCGAAGGATCGCTCCATCGCCGTGTGGGACATGGCCTCTCCTACAGACATCAGTCTCCGCCGGGTCCTCGTCGGTCACAGGGCTGCTGTCAACGTGGTCGACTTTGACGACAAGTACATTGTCTCTGCCTCTGGGGATCGGACCATAAAGGTCAGCACGCCAATCTCTGAATGTATTATACCCCGGTTCATATCATTCAGACCCTGTCGAAGTGTGTTGGATTCTTGGCAACAATAAGATGAGTGGACTAGACTATATTGTCATGCAGCTAGACTTTTACTGAGTATTCAGGTGTCTGCTTGTTTAGTCCAAAGCATAGAATTTCCCAGCAGAGGGCAGCAGTGTAATATTTTCTTAATTCTCCCTGATCCTTTTCACTCATCACTCCAGAAGGGGTGCCAAGTCATTCTGCATCCCCTGCCATATCAAAACATTCCCCAAATAATGAGGCAGGCAGTAAGGGCTGGTTGTGTGTGTACATGTCTAGAAGGGTTTTCTCATGTGCACACACTTGACTTCATGGGTTTAAATGTACTGGTTGTTTATTAAATATGCCTGTGGATTATTCTAGAGAAAGATGGTGATTAGGAACAGATTAAAAGTGTTTATTGTTTAATCCTGTTGTGTGATCTAATGTGTTCTGCAGGTGTGGAGTACAAGCACCTGTGAGTTTGTTCGGACACTAAACGGCCATAAGCGAGGAATTGCCTGCCTGCAGTACAGAGACAGACTTGTGGTCAGCGGCTCCTCAGACAACACCATCAGGTGTGTGTGTGAAGAAGCAATCATTCAAGTTTGTGGAATAGTAGTTGAGTGAATTAAGAAATGTCAAAAATGAACAGTAATGACAATTAGACTAATTCTCTGGTTTTAATTAAAATAATGGTTTCAGCCAGTTCGTATTCTTTGCATGTAGGGTTTATTTTTTTCACAAACTTTGTGTTAATCTGTTTCTCCAGGCTGTGGGATATTGAGTGTGGAGCTTGCTTACGGGTTTTGGAAGGGCACGAGGAACTTGTTCGCTGTATTCGCTTTGACAACAAGCGGATCGTCAGTGGAGCATATGATGGGTACGCCTGAGTCTGATTAGTTCAAAGTTGAAGGAAGTTTTGTTGTCACTTTTTCAGACCTGCCAACCTGTACTAATTTTGCTTCGCAAAAACCTGGTGATGCCTCTTGTCCACACGCAGTACTCAAATCAAGCAACAGGAAAAGAAGTGTTCGACCAACAGAGTGCTGAGTTCACTCCCCCGATAGGAAGCATGGAGGATTGACAAATGCATAAGGCCTGTCATTAAAATGGGATTGCAAATTGACATCAACACAACATCCTGCTTGATTTCCCCTTCCACTCCTGATTTCTAAAAAGCGAGATTTACAGTTCAAATATGGGTTTCACAAAAATAAATCTTTATAAGATGATAAACTTTCAGCTTATATAGCATCCAGAAAATATATCAGTGTATCAATTATTATATCAATTAAATAACATTGAATTTTGCTTTGGTCTGAACAAAAACAGCAGACTTACTTGTTGATGCCGCTTGACAGGTCGAGCTTTTGGAATGGCAGAAATGCAGCTGTACACAAGACAGAGCAGCATCTGACTCCGAAATGTGCAGTGCTCATGGTTATTTAATGAAATCAGAGCCTTTTGAAGTTCAATCATCACATTAAGCCATATCCCAATTCTGCTCTTTCCATCCCCAAATTTAAGGCATATTGAAATTATAATTAAGACTTTCTTATATCATTTAATACTCTTTATGGCCTTAAATTTGACACAAATAAATGTAAGACTTTGTAATGACCTGCGGAAACCCTTAAAAACTGAAAACTGAAAACACTCTCTTATTTGAAAAGAAAAATAAATGTTTTACATAAATTGGCAATCTGCAGCAAAGCGGGAGTCATGCACGATCTGCTAATCAAATAAGGAGCTGCGGGGAAGTTGTTGTAAAAAGTCAAAAAAAAAAAAAAGTTTGTAACATTGCAGTTAGAGATGCTGATTTTAAAATAAATGTATTAGCAAACCCTTTATTTGATCTCCTCACACTGCTGTGCTGTTGTAGAAATGTATTGTACTCTGGGGGATTATATATATTATGGCTGGTTTATTCCTGTCCATGATGTGAATGATCTCTTTATTCTCGCATCTTTAATTGTGGAGTTGCATTTGTCTGGTCATTAGTCTGATACACAGGCAGTGCACAATACCCACACTGCTGAGGAAGCAGTCACTTTTAATCCCACAAAACCCACAATTGAATTACAGATTATCTGTAGATTGTGTGTGAAATTGCCTCTAAAACTGCTTTACAACATAAGAATGAGAGAGGGAATTTTAACCGATTTACCATGGATTTATGATGGTCGTATTTTTATGTGCATCGTCTAATGTGTTTTTAATGTTTGTTTGTGTGTGCAGTAAAATTAAAGTATGGGACCTACAAGCTGCTCTTGATCCACGAGCCCCAGCCAGCACTCTGTGTCTACGTACACTAGTGGTGAGTTCCCACACAACGATTAAGATCCCTTATACATGCTAGACTACTGACTTGTTTTCAGGCTCTCAAGCTTTTTTTGTTAAGGACAAATCTTTAAATGTGTACAATTCAACAAAATTTGCAAAGTTTTTATCAATGATCTCAAATTCCCAAATATCAGCCAATTAACCGCTGTGTGATTGGTTAACTTCTGTTATTTACTTCTGACAGTCTCTGTTCGGTTACTCATATCAGTCGTGTATAGTTCATCAGCCCTCTGCATTGTCAAACATTAATTGCATCATAGTCTTTCCCAATCTGGGAATGATTTTGTTGTCGTGAAAAGTTTCTTTTTTTTGTCTGCGTGTAGGAACATTCTGGCCGAGTGTTCCGGCTCCAATTCGATGAGTTCCAGATCATCAGCAGTTCTCACGATGACACTATCCTTATCTGGGACTTCCTCAATGTGTCGACCAATGGGCAGACGGAAGGACGATCGCCGTCCCGCACGTATACCTACATATCCAGATAGCAGGTAGCATGTGTTTTGACTCGATTTGATTAAAGTTCACACGCATCAAAATGCAAACTCTAATTTGCATGCACGTGATCTCTTGACAGGGAAGCCCTGGTGGCGTGCGGAGTGTGTGCGAGTGTGTGTGGGGACTGTTCGGGTGACCCAGTCTCTGTGGAAGTGTGCCGGGATCAAAGGTCGAGGAACGCCACCACCACCCCCCTTAACTTCACCCTCCTCTCTCCATCTGTCCGTTTTATTTCTCCCCCTCTTCAGTCGTTTTGAGGGCCGCCCCACAACACAAACTGCATCAGTTCTCTTTCTCCATCTCTGCGGAGGAGGAGGCGGAGAAAAGATGGAGAGAGCGATGCCATTAAGCCTAAAACGTAAGGGTGGGTGTTGAAGCCCCCCCTCACCCCTGCCACCGAATACAGAGTGACGGCTGCCCCGGCTCCGCCCCTGGGCTCATGAACTCTGTATCAATCTTTTGTTTTATTTTTATTGATTCAAAAAGAAATATGAAAAACTAAAGGGAGAAGGCAAGGTTTGAGTGCCTTCCTTCCCTCAGGACTGTTCTGCATGAATGAGTGAGCGATGGGATGTGTAATGTGTGCTGGTCAACCCCCTCGGTTTCTGTCTTACGTTTTTTTTTTTTTTTTTTTTTTTTTTTTTTTTTTTTAATGCTTCTTTTTTTATTTTTATTTTTTAGGCTGGGAGATTGACTTCATATTTTCTTTTCTTGTGAAATCGTATGAATAATTTTAGTTTTTTGACTCCTCTCCTGATATGTCCCTCCATTTCTAATTTTTAGCGCTGTCCGTCTTGTTCCCCTTTCCACTGTCTGCTCGTCTAGGTTCTGAATGACCCGTAACTGATCTGAATTTAGTTGTAAACAGAATTGTCTTGTCTAAAATGGTGTTGTATATTGCAAAGATTTTTTTAATGAAAAAAAAAAAGCGTTATTAATAAGAATAAAGTACTTGACTGTGAAGGAGTGTTAAGAAGCTTGCACAATCGCCTTGTATTTTTAGTTTGTGTGTTTGTACGCATTATTCGCCCTTTCAAGATAGAGGCCCAGATTTCAGTAACCTGCCACAATGCCTGCCAAGACCTCCAGAAATCGTAGGGCTGCTGCTCAAATATTTAAGTTCATCTCCTGCTTTGAATATGTGGAAATTGGCAGTACTGTCAATTTAGTCTTATTTGATTTCAGCTTTCCTTATGAACTCCACCACGGCAACAGCCACAATACGAGCCCAGTTTGGGTAAATCATTTCAGCGCTGTGCAAGTTTTTAATCTGAAATCTCAAGAATCACAGAGTTCAGTTCTGTGTGAACTTCAGAATGGAAGTTAATTGAAATAAGGTATTAGAATGAATTCTGGCAGGCTGCTGTCAGATTCTGAGACATAAGGGTGGATGTGAGAGAGATGGAGACATTATAAAGAGTGAGGATCAAAGTCGGTCTTCAGACTGGGGAAAGAGACCTGAATACTGCCCAATGGGGTGATCTGGAATGCAGTAGATGACTAGAGTACAGAAAATCTCAATACGGCTCTTATAAGTGTTTACTTTTGAGAAAACGTAACCGTATTGCTTTTCTTATTGTTTGGAACTCTTATGATAGTTACACTAGTTCTAGGCTGTATTGCAAGTGTGTATTTTAGGGCTGTAGTTTATACCCTCTGAGTCCATCAGGTGGCAATAATACGGAGTTTGGACTCAAAAACAGGGTTCTGGGTAAATGTGTCAGGGAACAGATAAAACCCACTGATCAATGCATCCACAAAATAAATATTTTAATAGCATGAATTGTATCAAAATATTTCATCTCTTAAGACTTCACCAGCCCCAAGTGGTTTTGGGACAATAATTTGCAACCGTAACTGCAACATTTGCAGGGCTGGAAGCTCCAGGGTCAGGTTAAGTAACTACTCCGATACATTTAACTCTCTAGAGTGAAAATCAACTCATGTTGGGACCAGTAATGGATACATTGGTTAAAACAGCCATGAACATCAGTGCAGGTCAGTGTTTGCTCACATACGTAGTCTTTTATAGGCCTTTTTTTTTCCATACTTTGTTTTGTTAATTGTGGGGGATTTTATTAGTGGTCAGAATATTTTATTTGGCATTCTATGCTGTTAAATTATATTTACACTACCGTTCAAATCTTAAAGGAGTCTTTTTTTTTCTGCAAAGATGCATTAAATTAATCCTGATATTGAAGACTGTTATACTGTACTTTTTGTTTCCATAAAAATATGGACCAGCACAACTGTTTCAACATGGCTACCAATAAGAAATGTTTCTTTAACAGGAAATCAGAATATTAGAATGATTTCTGAAGGATCTTGTGACACTGAAGACTGGAGGGATGGCTGCTGAAAATTCAGCTGTGCATCACAGGAATACATTTCTTTCAAAAACATCTACCCAAGCCCAAACTTATGAACGGTAGTGTATATCTCTCCCTTTAAATTACACTTATTAATGAGATGAATATGAAAGACTCTGCTCCTGGTGAAATGTGAAGCATCTGAGGCTAAACCAAAACTGAACCTTCACCATTAGGTCTAATAAGGCTTTCTTGACAAATACATTCTAAAAGACTTTGGTTCTTGTTTACAATCTCACAGCTTTTATATGCCTCAAGATATCATATTTGATAAGTTCACAAAGCAGGGCCTTTAATCGCCCTTTTGGTCATAAGCATCCAAGTTGCCAAGTCTCCGCTAACACATACTATGCCATGCACTGACCCAGTTTTCCAGCCATGCAACTTCAAGAGCTCTTTGCTCTTTTATGGTGGGACAAATCAGAGCCAGTGGCACTGGACATAAGAGGGGAATTCTTTGGCCTCTGATGTGCTTGGTTCCCTTGTTGTCAGAGTTTAGAGACTGGACAATTGCCCAGGAGTCTTTGGTTATATTTTGCATGATTACACAATGTTTAAGCAACTCTGTCCTTCCACTATGAATTCAACTGAGAGGTCTGGTTGCGTTTTAAGGAAGAGCATCTATCTAGATCCTCTGTAAGAAGTGATCTTTGCGTGTCAGTCAGTGCTTGTTGTATTATTGGAGTGGTGGAGGAGAGGTGGAGTTCTGCTGGACTCTTTTGCTCCTCTTGCTGACTGTGGTAAAGCTGCAGAGCTGCAGGTCGGGCTGTTCTCCTGGAGGGAAGCGCTTCATGAAATGCACGTCTCGCTGGTTGGGTAATGTGTTCGGACCTCTTCGCGGTCGGCCCCTTTTGGTAAAGCCAATGTACCAGCCCATGTAGCGTGCTGACATCCAAGCGGTGTAGTTATTCTCCAGCATTATCTCGATGAAAATGCAGCCTCCATTTACACTGCTGTCTTCCTGGAATGGAAGAATGCATGCATTTTCTTTAAAAAGAGGCATGTTTAATATACACTCATTGGTCACTTCATTAGGTACACCAGTTCAACTGCTCATTAACTTCTCATTATGGTGGCAACTCAGTGCATGTAGACATGGTCAAGACAGAGTGCTGACGTTCAAAGCGACCATCAGAATGGGGAAGAAAGGTGATTAAAGTGACTATCAAATCATTGTGTGAACAGCTCTTAGGGGCGCGAATGATTCAAAGGATGCAGTTTTTCAGTAACTCACCTTCCCCACAAGCTTGCCCTTATGGTTCATGCACAAATAGTAGTTTGTCTCTTTCCCTCTTATTCTCACTTGACTCCCAAATGTGTCGGCCTCCACCACGAGCTGAGCTTGTGAAGAAACACAAAAATACAAACACAAAGGGAATATAAATGAACATAATTGACACTCAAGTGCATTTGATGTATCGTCATAGATATTACACTTTAGCATATAAGAGTTTAGCAAGACATATATGGTTGGCAGATGATTTTTTTTTTTTACTTCAGGTTTTAGTATAGAAGTGTGTTAATCATTGCGGAATGTTTAATTTAATATGCATTTACATTTATTCATTTAGCTGACAATTTTATCCAAAGTGACTTCAAATGACTGTAACATGATTAATATAAATACATTTTTAATATAGATAAATTGTTAATTGTATTTATTATAAATGCATTATTTCTAGACATTATATATATATATATATATATATATATATATATATATATATAAGTAATAATAATAATGATTAAATAATATTATTTACTTATTATGTAAGAGATTTATTTCTTATGAATGACAAAATAACCAATATAAAGAATCAATATTTAATATTTTAAATATTGTAATTGTTATAAAATAAAATTATATTCAACTGTTAAATGTTAATATGAAATACCGGTACTAATATTGCAACTTTAATACAGTATTAAAGTTTATTATTAAGTATAGAGTGTTAAAGAATCTACAATTTTCATAGTCATGAAAATAAAGAAAACTCTTAGAATGAGAAGGTGTGTCCAAACTTTTGGTCTGTACTAATATATATATATATATATATATAATGTCTAGAAATAATGCATATATATATATATATATATATATATATATACACATAGATAGATAGATAGATAGATAGATAGATAGATAGATAGATAGATAGATAGATAGATAAACCACTAATAATAATTTTTGTGAATTAAACAGTCAGTTATTTAATTTAATGTGTAGGGGTAGGCTGACACATTCAGAGGATTCCTTACCATATTTATCCCCATCATCTCCCATGGCGGTGATTTTCTTGCCGAGCACCTGGACGTGTTTTCCACTGGTCCGACTGTACAGCTGGTAAACCCGGTGTTGTTTCCGGCTCAGGCCGTCCCGCACACCTGTCTGATTCTCTACATGTACTCCAAAGTTTACATTTTCCACTGCTAACACCTGCACAAACACAGAAGTCAGTCACAAATCGCTTTTATTGATTTTTGAACTATCAATAGATATATGGTTTTATTAATGGTAACACGTGTATTGTAAGCACCTGTAATGGGCCGTAGAACAGTAACATGACCTGGAAACATCTGGCCAAAGAGAAACAGAAATAGACACATGTGATTGTGTGAGACTTGCATCTGCTCTAGAGGTTGGATGGCACACCTTTCATGTTTTGTTGAATCATACAATTATGTGCAAATGAAAGCATAAGTCCTTAAGTAAAAAAGGCACTCGGTATTACAAAATATTTCCCCTTTTCAAGTGAATGAAATTATTTTAGGTTTTGGTTGGCTATAGTTATACGAGTGAGGCGACAAGAAGAAAGGATGCAAATGTTTATTTTAACTCAAACTAACACCACATGAGAGTGTATGGATGTATTTAAAGATCAACGTTCAGATCTGTTCTGAACTGTTAGTGATACTTTATACATATGCCAACCACCCTCATTCACTCTCCTTTCCTAAATGATGTCAGCCACGCATCATAATGAATCACAGGCTTCCAAATCTACCAAAATATACTTCCCGTCTTCATTAACAACATTCATATATTCATATCCTTCTCTTTAACCTCACAATTATTTTATATCATTTTTTAGCTGGAGGGGTTAAGTTTTTTTTTTTTTTTTTACATTAAATAAAAAATTAAATGAATGAATTTGTTAATTAAAAGTTGTCCTCATCTTGACAGGTTGTAATCTATTTATATGGATCAGGAAGTCAAACCCTCAAAAATGATCCACCCTGATTCAACACACTCTGGTCTTCTCTATTTTATGAAATTCTTTATTGAACAAAATATTAATACTGACTTTGATAAATGGATAAATGATGCTCACTTTTCTCCGGAAATATTAAGTGCATTAAAGTGTATATATATATATATATATATATATATATATATATATATATATATATATATGATTTCTGAATGATTTCTATTTTAAATTGTTTTGTTATTAAAATACTGAAACACATCTGGCCACATAATTAAAGTCAGTGTGGTGAAACTAACATGCAGGAAATCCATTTTGTTGTCATGTGTCAAGAAAACCATGAAATAGAGGGGACCATCATGACTGTGTGCTAGGAGTATAAAAAAATCAAATAAAAAATAAAACCATTATATTGACTTTTATAACACATTTTTACGAGTAAAATGGACTAAAGCAATATTTGCGATATTCATGATTAAAACTATGTTTTTAATAGTTTTGTCAAATGTAAATATTTTTGATTGCAGATATGTTCATTTATGGTTACTATTCATATATATATATATATATAGAGAGAGAGAGAGAGAGAGAGAGAGAGAGAGAGAGAGAGTAGCATTTTTAAGCATTAACTCTGTTTTTATTAATCTCAGCCATGCTTATCGAAAAACAGGACTTCTACCCTACAGTCTAAGCAGGATCCAGAAGGTCTCATCATCAGTGTGCATCCTGCTGTTATTTGAGGAGACACTGGGTGGGTTGTTATGAGAACCCAGCATCTGCTGAGGCTATCGTCTGACCCAGAGATGGGAAACACAACAAATGCTCAGACTGGACAAAACGGTGGACCCATCAGTAGATGGAGACTCGCTACAACACAGCCTTCAACTCAAACTGAACATTTACACGTGGAACTTACAGCACGACAGCAGAGGACAGCATGGACTGCATCGCTCCAGCGCTTCTATCACCCCGGAGAGTGGGATCTCTGAGGCGATGCTTTTAAAAACTGGAGCCCAAACCGGACACAGACCCAGGTGAGCATCTGAGCGCGTGTTGGAGGGTTGTTCATAGAGGTTCTTCTCGCAAGCAAACCCGTTCGGATGTGTACTGGAGAACGACAGGTGAAAAACAGGTCATCCTCCTGTGTGACCCCATGACACACTGACAAAAGATGGATATTAAAAAGCTTCCCAGTGTTCCTTCCTGCGGTATCCTCAAGAACGCTGCATGTTCCCACAAAAACGCAGAATTCAGGGTTCCTCCTGCCCTTTAAGAAGTCATTGCTAGATTTTCTCCTTTTCCAGGCTTCTTTTGTTTGGCTGTGGGGTGGAAAGAACCCTCTCTCGCCACAGGACAGTGCGTTTGCTGAATGAGAAGGAAGCGCAGCTGAAGTGGAACGGAGATGGGCGGGGTGCGCGCAGGGGCAGGGATGGTGATGGGACGACGTTTCTAGCTCACTTATCATCACCAAGGTGGGGCGATGGAGGAGAAGCGCTTCGGCCGTCCAACAGTAACCGAATTCAGAACTTTAAGCACTTTAAAATTGCTTACATAAACCGAGTGACCTTTTATTAAACGGAAGGGTTTCGGGAAGTCTGGACGTCCTGCTTAAAGGTGCATTCGGTCGTTAGTTTGCTAATTAAAGGGTTAAACAGTGTTTTGAGAAATACCACCTGCGAAAAAGGTTCCAAGTCCTGTCAGTCTTGGAGAAAAAAACGGTTTTAATCTACATAGAGCGGGGCGTCCCCTCATGATGACATCACAATGGCGTGTCATTCAGCTGGCTGGATTACTAATAATAATAACATTACTTAATGCATTTATTAAGGCTTTTTGCATGTAAAAACAAGAATTTAAACAAAACAGTAAAAAAAAAAAAGCACATCCTAACCAGCTGCTCTGCTAAAAAAAAAAAAAAAAAAAAAAAATTATTTATTTAGCTGGTCAGTCTGGGAGCTCAGAATAGCTAGACTGAGAGACCAGCTAAAACCATCTTCCAGCCTAAACCAGCTAAGACCTAAACTAACTAGCAACAGTAGTTAGCAAACAAAATTCATGCATCCAGACCAACAGGTGTCAGTATAAAGTGTAAAACCACTGATACTATCTTGGAAAATAAGTACCGGTTAAACCTAAACAAACACTTCCTTAGTGCATCCCTGAAAAAAATTGATCTCTGTTAAACCTAAAAGGGGTACTGAGTAATATTAGGCCATATTTAAACACATCAAAATAGAAGAGAGGGTGTGAGAGAGGTATGTAAGCAACGAGGCATTCCAAAATGAACATTTCACAGGGATTTCAGAAACACAGCCCGTTTTCCCCCCTCCTCTGACCACGACAGAACCGCAGACACCCGGGTCAGCCAACAAGCGCCAGTAGCCTACTGCATGGCAATAGATGTCTGCAAGTGAAGGAGAGAGATGTAAAATAGCGGGTAGCTAGACAGGTCACGGCCCTCTTGGCGGTTTTGAACACCCTAAATGAGCCATGTCACATTTCCAAAATACTATATCTCATTTCCTCTCACCTTAAAAATCCCGTAATTTCCAGAGACCACAAACATTTTTGATTAGTGTAAAGGTTTGATATTTAACCTCCACTGGATAGCATTGAGCAATTAGCAGGTCATAATGATCTGATATTCAACATACACTCACCCAGTTGTATGAACAGCAGTATTAGAGTAGAAGAGTTAGGAAGGCTGGTTGACTGGATCACACTCACCGTTGTGATTGTATAACCTTTTGTACCAGCATTTCCCCGCTCTTTGTCTTTCAGTGTCTGGACTTCAGGCCCTCCACCCAGATTGAATTTTTAGATGAAGTCCAGAGTTCTTCATGTGTAAGATATCAAATGCACGTTCTTTTTAGAACTCTTTGAATTCCAATATTTCTGTTTTAGCTTTCTTGAAGGAACATTTGTGTTGATCGCCACAAAAATAAATAAATAAATATTTCAATTCACTTGTGAAAAAAAATCAGATTACAGTGTTTTAAATTGTTTTAAAAAATCAAGTATATTTACTTCAATTTTGAGGCATTTATAATGGAATTAAATGGGACCAATTTTTAAAGTAGAAATGTGACACAATTTTATAAAATAAAACTCAATACTTCTAAAACTTTTGCATTCTTTGAGCTGTAAATCTATTAAATTTATCATTTTTTGATTGTTTTAAAGGTTTAGGGTTTATGGCATTGGATTGTCATGTTGGCAAAGCAGTAAAACTGAATGTAACATTACAAAGAACATTTTAGGAGGTTTTTTTTTTCCCGCACAAAAATAGAATTAACATATATTGTGACTATACTGTTGATACAGTGATTATTTTAACATTTACCAATTGGCCAACACACTCTCATAGCAATTTGTAACTTAGTGGCTAATTCCTATCAGTTTGTAAAATCTATCTCATACCCAACTGATGTTTAAGTTTTTTTCCCCCTCTTTCTTAAAATTGTTTGTTTACACATGAATCACATCTCCCAAATGTATACGTAATTGCTACAAACTAGTTGGTATCCAAACAGTTGAAGGTAGCCATTGACTTCCATAGTATGGAAGAAAATACCACAGCAGTCAGTGGCTACTGTCAACTGTTTGGCTACCAACGCTTTTCAAAATATTATCTTTTTCTATCTTCAACAGAAGAAATGCATGCTGGTTTGGAACAGTTTGACGGTGAGTAAACGATGACAGAATTTACATTTTTGGTGAACTGTCTCTTGGCTCAGTCGGCTCAGTCAAAGCTCTGGTTGAATGGTTTGAATGTGTTCACAGTCCAGAACCGAGCCTATTTAATCTTTTCTCTCAGTGGAGTAGCTCTCTCACTTTTTTATTTGTATTTTTATCCTCCACTAATTTTTCAGGTCCAGTTCTATGAGTTTCCGACAAAATATGAGATTCTCCTTCTTTGTCTCCCTCTCTCTTTTTCTTTCTCTTCCTTTTGGCTCATCTTCCATCATTCCAGACTTTAAAGGGAGAGTTCAGACTTCTAATATAAGACCGGTCACCACCACAACAAAGGAGTCAGCTTTGAGTTTGAATAAATGCATTCTGCCTGTCTGTACCCTACTCCCATTTTTCCTTCTCCATGTTATTTCTCTTTTGGCCTGTACTGAAGTATGAGCACTTGTTATGCATTCTCCATGGCAGCCCTTCTTCTGGAATAGATTAACAGGCCGGGGAGGAAGGGGAAGCGGCGGCAAACTGAAGTCGGCAGAGGGAGACGAAGGTGTAAAAGGGAGTGAAGTGTGAAAAGAAAGGGATAGAGGAATGGAAAAAGGAAGCATGGAGCTGAATTCTGGAGGAAAGGAAGATTCTGGAATGACAGAGAAGGAAAGACGTTCACTGTAGGTAACAGAAACACGCTGTTTGGCTCGCACCAGTTTTTCTTTTGAAACTCAGCTGTGATGGATGTCATCACACTGACGATTGTGCCCCAAAATGCCTTCCAAATACCTCGCGTGTTTTCAGCGCTTTCACAAGCCCTTTTTTCAGCTTCCCCATGCCCTTACATACACCACATTGTCATTTCTGGACTTGTTCTACGGCTTATTAACCCACACTAGGTCACTTCCCAGCTCACATTTGCAATGTATAACATAAGCTGTCATCACTCCGCTCCGCTCCCCTTCCCACCCCTCCTTTCTGGCTGGGTTAAAACCACAGGTCTCCTCTCGTTGTGCGCTGGCGAGAGCTCATGACCGCAGCCACTGTACTGCAAGTACGTAAATGGACATTCTCTACCTCCTTTCTGCATCGTGGGAATGAATGTGTTTTAATGCGCTGACCACAGGTCTCTTGTAACCACACAGACATATACTCATGTAGATGCACTTTTTTATATGTATTTGTATGCTTGTTTGGTTAAAAGAGAATCAAATGTTCGAGCTATGTACTTCCAGCTTCTAATTAATCCAATCTGGCTGCAATATGTTGACAAAAAAAAATGACATTAGCGGTGCCTAAAACAACTCACCGTGTCCAGATTTCTGTAAGTATCAAGAGGAAAAAGAATGTGTGTGTGTTTGAATTGCTAATAGGCAGAACCGTTCCTTTGAGCTTTGTGGAAAAAGTGTTTAACATTCAGGCAGGGCCGTCCTTACAGACTGCCTGCATTCCTCAAATCTGTCAGCCGTGCTAGCCAGCCGTCACTCACCACTAATTTGCTACAACATCACTGACCTTAGGGCTTCTGGCAAATAAGCATACACATACGCTGACAAGAAAGAAAAAAATATTGTCTTGTGAGGAGCAGTTTTTTTGTTTTTTTTATGATGCTGGAATGTTAGGTTGCATTATCGTCAAGTTTTGCAAGAGCTGTGTGGCTGCCAGGTGCCTTAGCAAACATGCTATTCTACAGAGTATGTCTGTATATTTTGGGGAACTGTTGTTTTAACCCAACGGTGTATGCTGCTGTTAGAGCAACAACATTGACTCAGAAGGATTAACTGCCCTGAATGCATAGAAATGAAGGCTGAGATGAAATATGAGATGGATAAATACAAATAACAGCAGGTGCATTCCATAACATAAGGAGCACACTTCATTTATTTAAAATATCATTTATGTAAAAATTCAGTTTGTCATTTAATTAAAATGTAATAATATTCTTATAATTATTTATTAATAAATTAATCATATATATTTACAAATAAAAAAAATATTTTTAAGTTTAATATATTACATAAATTATGTAATTTGTTGAAATTATATAATGTAATCGAATGTTTGTTTTTATTAATATTTATTTTATAAATTAATCACATTATAAAATGCATAATATAATAAATCAAATATAGAAGAACAGGATAGTTTAGGTATTTACTTTATGAAACTGACTCATATGCAATTATCCATTAGCCTATGTGCACTTTGTTCCTAAATCTAAATAATCAGGACTGGAAAGAGGCTGATTTTTATATAAGAGTTGGTGGTTTGGGCTAAACTACAATTCCATTATAATAATTTAGGCCTAAAACATTTTTGAGAACAAAATATGGGCTATTTGCCACGTGCCTCGTCTGTTTTCGAAAGTTTGACTCAGGAGCAGTGCTGCTGCCCCCCTTCGGATACATAGAGGGCTGCTTTGTAAAAATATCGTGCAAATGTTTCCATGTTTTGTAATTACTGACATAAAAGCCACTCTTCCTAGAATGGATCGCGTTTTAAACTGATCTGTTTTAAACGTTCTGATCTACAGAGGTTTGGTGTTTCCCATACAGCATAAATAAATTAATAGATACATAATGATATAATATTTATTAATATGGATTTAATTTATTATCTTTTTTCAGCACACACACACACACAGTATACTCTCTCTCTCTCTCTATATATATATATGTATTTATGTGTGTGCGTGTGTGTACATGTTTTTCTATTCTAGTGGTGACTTAAACTTTAATACACACCGACCCATTAAGGAAACAAGCTTATATATCATACATAATATATATATATATATATATATATATATATATATATATATATATATATATATATATATATATATATATATATATATATATATATATATATATAAGAAAGATTTCTGTGAGTGGTAGATTTAGGTGTAGGGCGATAGAATATATCATTTGTACCGTGTAAAAACCATTACGCCCATATAAAGTCTCCACAATGGACTTTTTTTTATATATATTTTGTTTTCACCCCGACTGTTGAGTTGGTTCAGCATAGGTGAGAATGTCTCGGAGCATCACGTGTGCCAATAGCAGTGTGACTTCTGGATGATTTCCTCAGCCACTCCATAATTATCTGTCTGTCTTCTGTGGGAAACCTTCAGTTGACACAGTTGAGAAGCAGGTGTTATTCAATAGATACCTCCTCCTGTCCCTCGTTCCCTTCATTTTCCTGTCCTGTCCTTCCAACTGCTCTTTCAATCTATCTTCGTTCTGTGTCTTTTGCTTGTTGTTCTTGTCAGTGTGGCTAGCAGTTCATATCCAGCTCTACTAGTCATGTTAAAATGACAAACCTTGCCTATGTCTGTGTGTATGTGTGATATGGGAGAATGATTATGTGTGTGCGCGCGCACGAGAGAGAGAGAGAGAGAGAGAGAGAGAGAGAGAGAGAGACTGAGAGAGTGTTGAGGGCAGTGCCCACATTCCTGTGGCATTCTTGACATTCTCCGTCTGTGGTACTCTGCCTCAACTCCACACTGTCTGTATGTGTGTGAGAGAGATCTGATGCTTAAATGGAAATGTACACTTTGTCCTTGTGATTGGCTGCCGCAGGCTGACAGGGAGATCTGGGGTAATTAACAGAAGACTGTGCCTCCACCCTGTGGCAGTTCACGAAGGTGCAATTAGTGTATAGGTCTATATATGCAGTCAGGACATACTGAGTTTCCGGTTCATGTATTTTGAGGTTGCAAGGCAGCCCCAGTGGCGGATACAGAACGTCATTAATATTTTGGCCTGGTGAATACACGGATGGGCCTCGGATTTTTTAATCTTATGCACCTGATTCCCGGGCTCCTTATTATAAAGCTTTCACACTACGCGCGGATGCGGTCCGGCGATCCGTTCCATGTGCGGTGCAGTGCAGAGATCGTTTCCGCACCGAGTCTATCTCTTATGTGCTGCACGCACTGAATTAAAGTAGCAGGCTGACAGTGACAGAGACAGTCAGATTGACATGAAAATATAATAATCTCGCCATAAATGCATTTAATTTAATTATAGTCTTTTACACAGTCATCTTTTTTTACTTTAGGACCGGGGTAAAGCAAGGAAAAATAAAATTTACTTCAACGAGGCGACATAATGAACAACTCTCGTCTCATTCATGGTGGAGGGGAAAAAACAATTTATTTGTGACATGCAATATTTATTGTAGTATTAAAACTTAAATGCAAAAGAAAATGATATGATAGTCGGCTTTTTTTGTCAATTTTAAGTTTTAATTTGAAATGTTTAATTTTAATATAATGTTACATTTTAATATAAGTACTACATGGTTAAATATTTTACCAATTGTTTGAGCAACTTAATATTAAAATCTATTTAAGTAGCGCTGAATAATACGTTGTTTAAATTGTGTTAAAACGTCTAGTAAAAGAGGATCGCAATCCTGACATTTTTTTTATATATATATAAAAGTTTCTGATAACTTCTGGATTTGAAATATGTGTTTATGTGAGTATGTGTTTGTGGTAGCCTACCGTCGTGGATCAGTCACGCACTGCACACACGGAGTACATGTTTCGCAGTGTAACAGTGGCATTACGCCACTTTTAAGTCAGTGCACGCACGGAGAGCGTGTGGTCGGCCCGTGCAGAAAAAAAGATTTCACAAGAGAACGAGCTGATTCTGTCTTTTAAAAAGAATCATAACAGAAGAAAACAGGTGCTATGTGTTATATATTCACAAGGCAAACAACCAAATGCTATCAAACATTTTTACTGGTGTTCAGGTCACACACAGATAATCTGATTGGGTGGGCCACCAGTCAATCTGCGCCTGGGCAGCACTGTATGTTTATTGATATTCCTCTTACTTTTTAAAAGTTCCGAAATTAATTATAATTATTTCACTATTTTATTGTATGTAAGAATGTTGGTAATCAAATGGTTGACTGTAGCTATTGGCTTCCATAGTATTGAAAAAAAAAAAAAATACTATGGAAGTCAATGGCAACCACCAACTGTTTGATTACCAGCAATCTTCAAAATATCTTCTATGTTCAACAGAAGAAAGAAACTCACACAGGTTTGGAAAAACTTGAGGGTGAGGAAATGATGACAGAATGTTCATTTTTGGGTAAAGTATACCTTTAATTTTTGTTTGAGGTTTATAGCATTTTAAACATGTTGAAATTGTGAGTTTATTAGCTGGATTTAATATTCAAAGTTGACTTTATGGTAAGTTACAAAAAGAATCATAAAATTATATAGAGTGAATATAAGGATACAATTTTAAAACATAATGTTATGTTTTGAAAAGGAAGACACCATAAAAGAGCTAATGCTTAGCGTTAAGTCGACGACTGCTATCATGAGGCACCTTTCCTCCACTACCCAACACACAGGTCCCATTCTACCTCAACCCATTCTTTCTCCCTCATCCAAACACACTCACACTCTCTGACTCTTGCGTACGTGCCATTGACCAAAATTGCACGCCATATTTCAATGGAGCTGTGGATATGGACAGGGCTGGACTGGGACGACAAAAGGGCCCTGGCATTTTATCAGGGGCTTTATATATTACAATAGAACATTTCTGAAATCTATAGCCTACCAGTTAAGATTTGGAATGTTTTTAAAGAAGTCTCTTCTGCTCACCAAGCCTGCATTTATTTGATTCAAAGTACAGCAAAAGCAATGATATTGTGAAATATTTTTACTATTTAATATAACTATTTTCTATTTGAATATATTTTAAAATGTTATTTATTCCTGATCAATGGTGAATTTTCAGCATCACTTCTCTAGTCTTTAGTTTCACATCCTTAAGAAATCAAATCATTCTAATATGCTTATTTGCTGATTATCAATTTTCAGCATTCTTTGATGAATAGAAGGACCAAAGATCAGCATTTATGTGAAATAAAAAGCCTTTGCAACATTATACATTATAACATTAATTTTTTTTTAAATAAATTATAGAAATTAATATTTTTATTAAGTAAGCTTTAAAATCTCAAATTACATTTAGAAATATATTCAGATAGAAAACAGTTATTTTAAATAGTAAAAGTATTTCTGTTTACTGTTTTGCTGTACTTTGGATCAAAAAAATGCAGGCTTTGTGAAAGAGACTTGACTGGTAGTGGATATTATAGGCAACTTTAATTATTCTCTAATTTCTAGCTTTTAATTGGCTTAATCTATAACAAATAATACAGCCCTCCCACACGGTCTACCATGACCGAAAACAATGCGCCAGGAGCCTCGATTTGCACCATCGCCGCACAAGACGCAGAATTACTTGCACAACACCTGGTACCTAGTGGCTAAAATCACCGCCATGGACGCGGACGCCGGGCAAAACTCGCGTCATGAAGTCCTACAAGCTACAGGTCTCAGTTTGTTCATTGTTGCTCTTTACACTAAAGAGTTCAGAACAATTCGCCGGCAGATGGACAACGACCCCATTAGGCAGAGGCTGGTGGTTTTGATCAAGGACGAGTCAGCCGCCGCTCTCGGCCACGGCCTCCATCATGTTCAGTTGTTGACAGCGTGTCAGAATCCTTGTCTGATTTTGGTGACCTAGCGCTCAGTTTCTTGTGGATATTATTGTCCTGACTACAATTAAGGGATTGAAGGACAGGAAGTCGTGCTGTGATGTTTGGTAGGACACTGCAGCACAGATTGATTCAGGACTCAGACAACAATGCTTACACATCTGTGCCACAGTACTGGACCTGGGGAAGTCACATGCATGGTAAAAACAGTTAATTTGTCATCCCTAAAATATGATCAAGAAGACCAGCTTCATATATGTTCCTTATGATTTACCTGAATTGTTTATCCAATCATTTTTCTTTGTCATCTAAAACAGACTATAGGACCTCATCTAGGGGTGGAGGTTTTCCAAATCGCTCATGGACACGTTATAACCAACAGGATTCTGTTCAACCCCCACCAGACTATAAACATAATGTTTACATTCCTGGAACACCATCAACACTCTGTACGCTCAAACTGGGAAACAATGTGAACATTTATGTTTGCAACTCATTCTCAACTTTTGGCAAAAAGAAAAAGCCAAACAATAACATATAATATAAACAACTGTATATTTTAGTTGTATTATACGTACTATATGATTTGGCAACAACAGAACTTAAAAGTACTTTGATAATTATTTTTATTTTTTGCATTTTTGTTTTTCAGTTAATTGCAGTATATCTGAAAGCATTACGATGATTTCCTCAATTGTAATTATCCATATTGATGAGAATATAGGTTATATTTTCCTATTTTTATGTCTTTTATTTACCAAAATGTATAGAATAAAGAATATCATAAAATGTTCTTAATATAACTCTTTGGTCTTTCTTCTTGTATAAAAAATAAAAAATAAAAAAAGTAGTGTTTCCATTGCAGTGGTTCTTGCTGTGCCAAAATGACAAGAGACATTAAAAGCATGATGATTTTAAACTCTGCATCTCTTGTCTACATATACCGGTGACAGAAACAAAAATTAAATTAGAATAAAAAGAAGAAAATTAGGAGAGCATGAATATTACTTTAAAGGCAGCTTATGAATTTACATTTAATAATTTAGCCGATGCTTTTATCCAAAGCAACTTACAAATGAGGACAATAGAATATATATATATATATATATATATATATATATATATATATATATATATAGTGTGTGTGTGTGTGTGTGTGTATAAATAATAAATAGAACAGATAAAAATGTAGAATAGACAGTTATTGTAAGAGGGTGATGGTTTATATATATATATATATATATATATATATATATATATATATATATATATATATATATATATAAATTTACTTGGCACAGTATGGATCTGTCCGTGGTGCTGAACTTTATTCTTGTTGGATGACGCCCAAACGTTTTTTCCATTTGTCAAGAAAAACTAAATAAAAGTAGGCTACTTAAATTATCAATACATTTAATTTGTTACTTTCACAATCTGCCGCTAAAGCACACATTATATCTAGGCTTTCATTAAGGACATAAATAAGGATTTTCTCAACAAAGTCAAAGTTCAAAAATAGAGCAGAAATACTAAAAAAAATATTTATTTATTTATTATTATTAATTTTTTTCAAACATATTTTAATGAAAAAATTTTATCTTTCCACGACGTCGCTGCTCTTCTGATATTCACTTTAAGGGAGGATGCAAGAACAGCCATGCTTTGCTTTCATAATGCTGTTGGACGGAGGCATTGAGAGCAGCAGCTCAGCTGAATCTGATCAGCGGGCGGGATCCACGGCACGGCGCTATGGCGATGCACTGCTGGATGTTTTCAAGAAACCACATACCCGCTAATCTCGATTCGTTTTGGAACATACTGCTATGTTTCTTGTGAAAGACAATAAAATAATTAACGTGCGCTCTGCAATGGATCCGTGGAGGAGAAGGCAGCTCTGTTTTGTCGTCCTCTCCGCGTTGTGGATTCTCGCCTCTGCTGTAACAAGATACTCCATCCCTGAAGAAATTCCAGTGGGCACCGTGATCGCAAATATCGCCACGGATTTGGGCCTTGAAGCGCACAGCCTGTTGGAAAGAAAGGTAAAGCTGGATTATATTCACAGCAAAAAATACCTAGAAATAAACAAAGCCACTGGGGAACTGTATATCGCTGAGAAAATTGACCGGGAGTATTTATGTCCAGCCAAAGCATCATCGTTTTGCTTTCTCAAGATGGACGTGATAATTGAGAGTCCAATACGCATATTTAATATCGAATTGGAAATTATGGACATCAATGACAACGCGCCTCAGTTCAGAAGGGAGAGAATACAACTCGATGTTTCGGAATCAGCAACACCTGGAGAGAGATTTTCTATAACAAACGCGGTGGATGCAGATGTTGGAGAGAACTCAATCGAGACCTATTATCTGAGTGACAGTGACGCGTTTACTATCGAAATCCAGTCTGGAAGTGACGGGACCAAATATGTAGACCTGGTGCTAAAAGCAAGTTTGGACAGAGAAAAACAAGCCGTTCATACGCTAACCCTCACAGCCGTGGACGGAGGCGTCCCTGCGCGCTCAGGTACGGCCAGCATTATCGTTCAAGTGCTGGACACCAATGACAACGCCCCTCGGTTTGATCGACAAGTCTACTCGGTTGATCTAATTGAAAACGCACCAATCGGGACACTGATTATGCAGCTGAATGCAACGGATTTAGATGAGGGTGTCAATGCGGAGGTCGTCTACTCTTTCACTTTATACACATCTGAGAATACACAAGAAAAGTTTTCTTTGGATCCCAGCAGTGGAGAAATAAGAGTTAAAGATATGATTGATTTTGAAGAAGTGAAGAGCTTTGAGATATATGTTGAAGCCAAGGATAAGGCCGTGAATCCACTTTCTGGACAGTGTAAAATTTTAGTGTTCATCACTGATCTAAACGATAACCATCCTGAGATTACAATAACATCTAATCAGTGTTCGATTAAAGAGAATGAACCTGTAGGAACAGTGATCGCTGTCATCAGTGTGAGCGACAGGGACTCTGGGGATAATGGTAAGGTTGTTCTTTCCATCCACAATGCTCCATCCACAATATTACCATTTGCTCTTAATAAGTCATCTGAAGACTTTTTTCAGTTAACAGTCACAGAATCACTTGACCGCGAGGTCAAAAACAGTTATGATATCACGCTTCATGTGACTGACAGAGGGACCCCTCCTCTGACCAATAATAAAACAATCAGTCTTACAATTCAAGATGTCAATGATAACGCCCCAGCGTTCCCTCAGTCCCTTTATACCATTCATCTTATGGAAAACAACGAACCCGGGATGTTGATTGCCTCTTTAACTGCCCATGACCCAGACTTGCATGAAAATCAGTATCTTGTTTACTTCATCATAGAAAAGGAGATCGCCAACACGACAATGTCCATGCTGTTTTCCATCAATCCCGAGAACGGCAACCTTTATGCTTTACACACGTTTGACTACGAAAGAGAGAAGGAGTTTCTGTTTCACATCGAAGCTAGAGATTCTGGACTCCCTCCTCTTAGCAGTAACGTGACTGTACACATCATCATCCTGGACCAAAATGACAACACGCCAATCATAGTTTCTCCATGGCGTCCGCAAGGTGCTGTTATAGAAGAGGTAATCCCAAGGTCGAGCGATAAAGGATCCCTGGTAACCAAGGTCATTGCGATGGATGCCGACTCGATGCAGAACTCTCGTATTACTTATCAGTTCCTCCAGATCACAGACTCCACGCTCTTCAGCCTCGACCAGTACAACGGTGAGATAAGAACCACTCGCATGTTCAGTTACAGAGACCCCAGACATCAGCACCTGGTCATCATAGCCAGAGACAACGGAGACCCTCCTCGCTCCGCCACGGTGACCATCAAGATCACCACGGTGGAGCAAGTGGTCACGCAGTTTACTGAAACCACAGAGGTGCCTATTGAATACGACCTGTTCACCGATCTCAACCTGTATTTGCTGATCGGTTTGGGGTCAGTGTTGTTTCTTCTGCTCATTACCATCCTGGTGATCATCGTGGTGAAATGTCAAGAACCGAAACCCTCACAAGCGGAGCCTCAGGGTAGGAACAGTGTCAGCAGCCAGAGGAACTCCTCCACCATTGCTGACTCTACTCTCATCTCTAGTGATGCCTACTGGTACAGTCTGTTTCTGGCAGAGACTAGAAAAGGGAATGTGGTGGTGCGGCAGCCCCTTCCCAACGGAGCAGGGTTCATTGTGTCAAGCATCCCAGGAAGTGCTGCGCTGACTGAGACCAGTGCTTCACGGTCTTCCACTTTACAGGTACTATAGATGCATTTAGACTCATATACTGTATACTCATATGCTTATACAGTGACCCCAAAAAGTATTCATAAATTGATTGTTTGTAATTGCATTATATATCAAAACTTCAAACCAAGTGCATTTATTTTAAATAAACATATTTCAAGGACACTTTTTAAGCAAAAAAAATAAATAAAATGGTTTATTTGGTTTTAAAATGATGCATATACAGTTCAAGTTAAGGATCTGGACACTTTAGTGATACCTTCATAGTTAATGTGATGAGTAAGTGAAGACTTCAAATGCAAAAGCCACTAAGTGCCATCTGAAATGTTCTTCTAAAATTAGCATTTTTTTCAGGTTCCAATGTATAGGTTCAGTGATTTAACTTTAATGGCTATGAAAAGGATCAGTTTATTGCCATTATACTGAAATTACTGAACCTAAACATAGGAGCCTGATAAAAAAAGTGTAAACCTGACTTCAGACATCCACTAAAAATGGCCTGTTGATTAGAATAAATTAAAAACTGTACATAATAAAAAGCAACAAAACAGATATTTTAAAAATATATTTATAATATATAAAGTTGACAGCTGGAGTTAATGCACCAGGATTTGTATAAATTTGGATGTAAATGGGAGAACGAGTATGACAAGCCTTGGGGTGTGAAGTAAAGGAAGAGTGTAAAGTGAAGTGAAGCACTGCCAATGAGAATTGTGCAACTTTTTTCAACGTTAAAGTGATATGAGTGATAGAATGGATGTTTTTTTTTTCCTGATATGAAATAATCCAAATAAAATAACAGTAATGTAAATAGTGAAAGTGGGCTCGAATCTGTCTTAGAGTGCTTCCTGTGCTGTCTCTAAATAAATAAACGTATGTATTTTTATTTTCCAGATATATTTTAAATAAATTTTCAAATTTAAAAATGTAAATCTTGTTGCTATAGATTTTGACTCTTGAAAAAAATATTTTTACATAAAAATTTTATATATTTTGATCTTTATGTACATATATTTTCAACCTAAATATAGTTATATGGTCCAAAAATGTATTTGCATTTACATAAAATGTATTTTTATGATTGGAAATATATTTTCTTGCCCACTGAAGAAAAAAGGTTTAGAACGTACTGCATTTTCTGTTTAAAAATAATAATAAAAAGTATTACTCAGTGCTGTTTATACCATATATTTAGAAGATATATTTGAAATATATTTTGATCAGAGAAAATAAAAATCGGTAAATGGGTAATCTGAGGAAGCATACTGACTGGCTTGTGCAGTTCCAGATCATGAAGGCTTTTAAAGGGTAAAATGAAGATGTGGATAGTTTCAGATGAAATAATGAACAAAAAGTAGAGATACACAGAAATTAAAAAAATAAACAAGATCATCCAGAGTATATGAGAATGTATAAGAACACCCAGTAATGCTATTATTATTATTTTTTCATTCAATTTTTCTAATTGAAAAACTAATATTCCATGTTTTGATGGAAAAGTAAGATGGCAAGCTATTTAAAAGCAATAGAGCTGAAATTATAGAGCATGGCACAAGCAATGGCAAGGTTGTAGGTTTGATTTCCAAAACTGATAAAATGCAAAATGTCAACATTTATGTGTTTAGAAAAACCTCAGTCTTGACTCTGTTAGACTAACTGTGTTTCCATCTATTGACAGGAGTCAAGCAGTGATTTACCCTGATCTGGACATGCTGACTGATGGATTACAACCTTCCACACCAGGCTCACTGTCCATGAGATACAGATTGATCTTCTGTTTTACTGATTTTCAGGGTTTCATTCGATTCAAGACTGTGAAGAATCAAAGTTTTCACCTCTGTGTATAGCTTCAAGAGAGCATTTTAACATGCTTTCATATTTTGTATTAATTCCTATAATTTATAATTTCATTTTGATTTTTTCATTTATATTACTTATTATTTTCCATGCTCTTGCAATACTTGTGTCAGACTAGGCATAATGAAAGACACAACTCAGATTATTCATTTACTTCTGTTGAGTTATTTTGACCATCGCTTCTTCTTCCACTTCGTTTTCTTCATGTAGCCCTTTTGGCTAATAGAAGAATTCACTTTCAATTGACATTTTGGATATCAAGAACAACATTGTATGAGAGAGAGATTCAGTGCAGCTTTGTGGCGATTTAAGGCTGGGTCTAACAACTTTATATCAGCCACTTGTAACCACATTGAGCATGACTTTGCATGGCTAACACAAACAAGATGGCCTTTTTGTATCTAAAAAGACTTCTAAATAGACTAGTACAGAGGAAAGAGAGAAGTGATACTTCACGACTACAAGAAGAACTGTACTGTCTGGTTCTATGAACTATAAGATAGCTGGTAAAGAGAAAGAAGGTCAAGATTGTTCAGATATTGAAGATGCTCTGTTTTCACATTGATAAAATGTGCTGATGAGAAAGCTGTGATTGGATGAGCACAATATAATGAGCCAGGCATTGTCTTTACCTCAAAACACCTGGTTTGCCAGCTATGTGGTGCACATGCATACATAGATTCATGTTTATTTTTATCCTGTCTAACAAATTCCATAAACGCCTAAAACTGATTTTCTCTGGCAAGAGCATTTAAATAAATTAATAATAATAATAATTCAAGTACTGTACACTATTTGAAATCCTAGGCAAACCCTATAAAGAGTAATATTCACATGAATGACACTTTACAATAAGGTTTAATTTGTATATATTAGTTAACATTAACTAACAGTGAAAATACTTCTACAGCATTTATTAATCTTAGTTAATGCTAATAGCAACATTTACTAATACAATATTAAAATCAAAAGTTTTTGTCTGTCAAAATCAAAATCATCTGTTATTGCATATTGTGTTATATTATTATAATATATTATAGTAATATTATAGACCTAAGCTAACATGAATTAGCAATGCACAGTTGAATTTTTATTAAGTAACGTTAAAGGGATAGTTCACCCAAAAATGAAAATTTGAAGTTTATCTGCTTACCCCCAGGGCTTCCAAGATGTAGGTGGCTTTTTTTTTTCTTCAGTAGAACACAAACAAAGATTTTTTAACTCAAACTGTTGCAGTCTGTCAGTCATATAATGGAAGTGAATGGGAATCACGGATTTGAGAGTAAAAAAAAAAAAAAAACATACACAAACAAAACCGAATTAAACCTTGCGGCTCCTGACGATACATTGATGTGTAAAGACACTAAATGATTGGTCTGTGCAAGAAACTGAATAGTATTTATATCGCCACCTGTCTCTCAAATGGACCACGGACACTCCTAATTGAGACTGTAGATAGAGTGTCAATGGTCCATATGAGAGATGGGTGGCGGTAATGCACTTATAGGTCTGTGATTTGTCGTGAAGCAAGAAGAAGAAGAAGATGCATCACACGCAGGCAGAAGAAGAAGATTTGAATGTGCTCAGCAGTTTGGACATTGTGTGAATCAGAGTAAATACTGTTCAGCAATAAATACTGTTCAGTTTCTTGCACAGACCGATTGTTTCGTGTCTTTACACATAAGTGTATCATCACAAGCCGGACGGTTTAATTTTGTTTTGTTTGTTTATGTTTTTTTTAACTCTCAAAGCCGTGATTCCCAATCACTTCCATTATATGACTTACAGACTGCAAAGGTTTGAGTTAAAAATCTCTGTTTGTATTTTACTGAGTAGATGCCCAAGGGGTAAGCAGATAAACATCAAATTTTCATTTTTGGGTGAACTATCCCTTTAATAAAGATCAATACAAAAGCAAAATATTAATAAATACAGTAGCAAATGTCTTTGCTCATTGTTAGTTAATGTTAACTACAGCATTAATGATATTAATCTGCC
Organism: Carassius gibelio; assembly: GCF_023724105.1. NCBI lineage: Eukaryota > Metazoa > Chordata > Actinopteri > Cypriniformes > Cyprinidae > Carassius > Carassius gibelio. The sequence goes on along the minus strand of NC_068380.1, from coordinate 14,090,452 downwards.
CTTATTGTAAAGTGTTACAATTACATCACTATGGCAATTGCTACAGTGATTTTTTGGCCTTGTTTACTGAAGTTTTTGAGATCTATATTGTTTTTTTATTATTATGAAGATAAGCAAATATGCAAATTCTTGTTGATGTATATAATGCTGATTCTTATATGAGAACAGTGCAATGTTTTAGGCATTTATTAATTGTAGTGACACATTTGAACATTTCATTACCATTTTGTAGATATAATATCATGACATAAATTAAAAATTCCTTTCCTTTCCTTTCCTTTCCTTTCCTTTCCTTTCCTTTCCTTTCCTTTCCTTTCCTTTCCTTTCCTTTCCTTTCCTTTCCTACTGAAGTGAGTGGGAAGGTGTTAAGGAGTGAGAATAATACAAGAAAATGCATTGTAGGAGAAACAAGATGAAAGAGAGAGAGAGAGAAAACGGCAATATAGGTCACTTGAAACATGTGATTTGTATTTAACTTACTTTTTGAAAAGTGACAGCACAAGTAGGAGTTCCTGGCAGCAGATTTGAGAATTAAGAGACAAATGACACAAGTAACAAAAATGTTATGTGCCTTTAGCTGTTTGCTTTAGGACAGAGAAAAGTGTGCCTGAAAAAAATAAATGACCAAAAAAAAAAAAAAGAATGAAGGTCAATATCTTAATACTACCAGTATATTGCTTTACATCACAGTCTCATTGACATGCCTTGGGTTACTTATTTCAGTATTTGTATTTCTGTTGCCTTACATGCAAAATGTCCTTCTGCAAATGGTTAACAATGCCTTTGTATCCTTGCTGGATTTTATGATGTGCCCATTGCTTGTAAATACTGCAACCTGAATAAAAGCGTTTACAGTATATTTCTGGGCTTTCAGACTCACTGTATTGTGAGTGTGTGTGTAAGGATGCATGATCGCGTAATGACAAAACACACTACTTCATTGGTGCTGACTTAAGCAGCACTGTCTCCATAGAAACAGTCACCATGACAACACCTCCATTTCTTCAGATTCAGGAAAGCACACCTTCTTTAATCTCCCCAACACATACTGTCCAACTGCCTATTTATTCTTTCTCAGTTTGCGTATTCATTTAGAAACACACATGCAGATATACACTACAAATGTATTTTCAGAATACAGATCTGAGTATTGCATCAAACTCCAATAGATATGGCATCCGTCTTCTAACTGAAGAGATATATATATATAATAAACATAATGTTCTTAAAAGTATTTTTAAATGGTTAACATGAGCCAACTGAGCCATCTGTTTATAATGTATTTTAATTGTGCTTTTACAGTTTGTCTGTGTGTATATCTTAGTTACATTTCAAGGACACACACCTTATGAATTGTGATATGGTATTAAATGAGCAAGAGGGAAATTCTGCTGATTCTGTGTAATGCATGCATTTGTGTTGTACATATTTCTGCACTAGAAGGGTCTATTTAGCATGCATAGCCTGTAGTGCAGTGCAGTTCTGTCTTACAGTAACTGACCACAGGCACGCTTTGGCTTGTCTGTGGCTTCTTCTGTAACACGTAAAGTCACTTCCTGGATGCAAAAGACAAGAAATTATTATTATCATAAACATATTTTTTTTCTCAGTGTTTTTTTTTTTTTTTCTTGTGTGTGAAAAATATAATACCACATAAAGCTCCAAAACATCATAGAAATGCCATTTTGAGTGAAAAATAAATAAATAAATAATTTTTCATTTAGTGTGCACTGTTTCTGTCCTAAAGGGCAAAACCACAAAATTTTCACAAAATCACATGAGTATCAGTCCAGTGTTATCTATTAAAATATATTTTTTGCTTATTAATACTCTTATTTTGATATGGTTATGATTGGGTTCTCACTATGTTGAGGGATGCAGACATGCTGAAAGGTATATCCAAGTTCTAGAACAACATGCTCCCATCCAGACATTGCTCTTTCAGGGAAGACCTTGCATTTTCCAACATGATAATGCCAGACCACATGCTGCATCAATTACAACATCATGGCAGGGTAGAAGAAGAATCCGGGTACTGAAATGGCCAGCGTGCAGTACAGATCTTTCACCCGTAGAAAACATTTGGTGCCTCATAAAGAGAAAGATGCGACACAGAAGACCTAAGACAGTTGGGCAACTAGAAGCCTGTATTAGACAAAAATGGGACAACATTCCTCAGTCCCCAGACGTTTGCAGACTGTTATAAAAAGAAGAGGGGATGCCACACAGTGGTAAACATGGCCTTGTCCCAACTTTTTTGAGATGTGTTGATGTCATGAAATTTAAAATCAACTTATTTTTCCCTTAAAATGACACATTTTCTCAGTTTAAACCTTTGATTTGTCATCTTTGTTGTATTATGAATAAAATATTGAAATTTGAAACTTCCACATCATTACATTCCAAACTTTTTTTGGAACTGGGCTTGCACTTTTTTTTTCTTTGTTTTGCTCAGCTGACAAATTTGAGACATGTGAGTTCATCACTTCAACGATTTAATTAAACAAAATGACATTACAAAGTACTTAAAAATGAAAAACAAAACACACACACACACACACACACACACAATAAAACAACGCATTAAAAGACACAGCATGTTTACGGTATGTCATGATGTTGCAGAAACAATGTCCTTTATGGATTTAATTGTTGCAAATGTTCCAGATTTCATGTAATAGAAAAAAAAAACATTTTTGAAATCATCAGACATCTATTAACTGAATCAACAGATCAGCATAAATTTTTTCATTGTAGCTTTCTGTATGACTTTGTGTCCTTCCAGTTTTCAATTGCAGTAAAGGTATGAGACATGAGAAAAAGTCCTTTCTTGCAAGAACAGTTCAGCAGTCATACAGTCATCCAAGTTGATTGCAGTACGACAAAGAAGAAACACCTCAACTCAACATTTATACCTTCATCAAATGAGGATTCTTTGATCTCATCCAATCATAATGCATATTCAGCATATATGTCCATTTAAGGTGTCCATTTATGTCTTTCAGATGCATTTCAAAGCAGCCAGGACGTCTAAGAAGCTAAAACATTTCCTGTTTCACACTTGTCTTGCATTTAGATTTCATGTTATCTCTCATCTCATGACAAGCTTAAGCACATTACTGAGGCATTCAAAATGAAAAAAAAAAAAAAAAAAAAAAAAAAACTTTTTATATATATGGCTTCTTACTTATACAGGTAAGTCGATGTGGTATAAGTGGTATTGATCATATTAGATGAGTTTCTCCCTTCCATGAGTTTGGCAATCATGATTGCTAACTGGGTTACATTATTTTTAAGTCTGGTATTCTCATTTAGTAACCCATCTCTCTCATATTTGATTTCTGTATAATTGTTTTGTAAATGATCTCTCTCATATTTGATTTCTGTATACTTTTTTTGTAACTGGTTTCTCTTTTCCTCGAGGTCTGTATACTTTTTTTGTAACTGGTTTCTCTCTTCAGTAAAGTTCTTGATTTCAGTTTGGCAGTTGTGAGTCTCTGTGCTGAGCTGGACGCGCAGCACTATGATGACAGTCATCAGAACACACAACAGCACCAAACATACTGCAGCTGCTCCATGCATTCTGCTCCACACACTTCCTAAAAATCACAGACATGAAAGAAATGTTTCTAAACCTTTGGTTCCAACTCTAAAAATGTCTCTCTCTTTGTTTTTATTTAAATAATGAGATTTACCTGCAATTTGAAGCATCCGTTGTCTCTTGGTATCTGAGTCCTTGACCCTTGTTCTGCGATCATCATTAAATACAATGTCTGCATTGGCATAGATCGCCATCTCATCTTCATCTTCTCTGTCCATCTCTTGTGTTTTAGTGGAGTTCATATTTTCATAAGTACTCTCAGATCTGTCTGATGATCACAAATGATAATTGCTGTTTCCCTGTGGGTGTCTTCAGATGAAATGCGTCACGCTGTGCTATTTTACTTTTTTATGGTCTAAAAAAGAAGAAGTTGAGGTCAAAGTGTCTACTAAATGCACATGCAACATTAAGTCTGCCATCACTGCATTTTCATTTTTTTTCTACATTTATTTGTTTTCATTATTGTAGTTTAATTTAAACTCCAAAAATGACAAGTAAAAACAAAAACAACAACACTACAATACTTTTATTGCACCTTGAATAAACACAGTACGATTATTTCAATTATGATTTTTTTAAATTGTAGTGACAATTCTAATAAAAGATGGTTCTTTCAAGTTTATTTACATATTGTGTACATAATACAACAGTTCTATAAAAAATCTAATTGTCCTGAATAACCATTTCTAAAATGGTTCTTTGTGTTAGAGTTAAGGGTCTGCACCCATATTGTTTTTTAAATCTTTAATTGTCAAAAAATCTTTTAAAAGCCACAACGTTATTGATTTTCAGGAGCTCAGACATTCAACTACTCAGACTGTCAACTGACTCTCGACAAGTACTTGAGATCCTTCTTAGTCTATTTATTTAATCTTTACATTGTAACTGGTTTGCTAAATCATGACATCTTTTTCTGTTTTCTTTGTTTTTCTTTTTATGTAAGTATGACCAGGTGTGTTAAGTTGAGAATACTTCTCTCCTCTCTACTAAGTAATTGACGTAGAAATTAAACTTATGATCCATATTTTTCCATATATTTTTGAATGATTACCTTTAGTTTATGTTCACATACTGTCTACTACCACATGTTTGTTGCATTAAATGTAATGAATATCACACTGTAAATTGTAAAAATCGTCTGTAGTTCCCTGAATGCATTTTTGCTTCTTGTACTTATACTGTTGTTTTTGCTAGTTTTTATTCCCAGTTGTTTTTAATTTTGATATGGGTACATCCTTTTTTCAGAGATTGTATATATTTCACTTAATAACGTTTCTACACATTTTAGTAATTTTAGTGTAAATATGAAATTGATCATATAAAATATTTTTTTTCAAATAATGTGTGTGTGTGTGTAGTCAAACACTTTCATAAAAAAACTTTTTTTTAAAATAAAATGACAAAGCAAGATCAAGAACAAAATGTCTCTTTATGTTTTTAGCACCTAAACCATGTAGTGAAACCATATGAATGTGTGAAGTGCGAGATCATGCAACATCCACATAGAAAGTACAAGACAGATTTAGATGACGTTTTTCAGAGTCCAAAAACTATTTATTAAATATACCGATTTCACACAATCTCTTATAATGTCAGAGTACAAGAAAAACACATTGGAAGCAAAAAGATACATTGAGATGAAATTCAACACATTTATTTAAAATCACACACACACACACACACACACACACACACACACACACACACACACACACACACACACACACACACACACACACACACACACACATTATTATTTTTGTTCCACCATAGTTTTCATGGCCATACAAACCTCTTACCTCTTTCACATAAAGATTAAAAGGTCCTCTTCCAGCTTATTCTTCTTCTTAATTAAATGTAATAACATCAAATATACAAAATAAACTCCAAAACACCAGCCACTAATTTATAAAGCATATACAGCAAGCAAATACCTTGAGATATAAAAGTGATTTTATTTTATTTTATTTAGATTAAAAACATAAATTATGCAAGTATTTTGAACAGCTACTGAATAATAAAATGTATGAAATACATTAATAAAAATTAACATCAAGCATCTGATTTAGCATTGTTTAAATTTACCATTAATGTGTAATGTCAGTATCTCTTTGGCAGTGTTATAAATCTCACCGGCACTAGTGGGGGCTATTTAGCAAACTTAAAGGGATGAAGTGAGTTGACCCAAATGATGTCGTCATTTACTCACTCTCATGCCGCTCCATGCCTGAATGACACTGTATCTTCAGTGGTAAAGAATATATACAGGTCCTTCTCAAAAAAATAGCATATTGTGATAAAAGTTCATTATTTTCCATAATGTAATGATAAAAATTAAACTTTCATATATTTTAGATTCATTGCACATCAACTGAAATATTTCAGGTCTTTTATTGTTTTAATACTGATGATTTTGGCATACAGCTCACGAAAACCCCAAATTCCTATCTCAAAAAATTAGCATATCATGAAAAGGTTCTCTAAACGAACGATTAACCTAATCATCTGAATCAACTAATTAACTCTAAACTCATGCAAAAGATTCCTGAGGCTTTTAAAAACTCCCAGCCTGGTTCATTACTCAAAACCGGAGTCATGGGTAAGGCTGCCGACCTGACTGCTGTCCAGAAGGCCATCATTGACACCTTCAAGCGGGAGGGTAAGACACAGAAAGAAATTTCTGAACGAATAGGCTGTTCCCAGGGTGCTGTATCAAGGCACCTCAGTGTGAAGTCTGTGGGAAGGAAAAAGTGTGGCAAAAAACGCTGCACAATGAGAAGAGGTGACCGGACCCTGAGGAAAATTATGGACTGAGTCTGGAGTAGAAAAATCCAGAGCCACCGTAAGACACAGAAACAAAGACAGGAATTTGGGGTTTTCATGAGCTGTATGCCAAAATCATCAGTATTAAAACAATAAAAGACCTGAAATATTTCAGTTGGTGTGCAATGAATCTAAAATATATGAAAGTTTAATTTTTATCATTACATTACGGAAAATAATGAACTTTTATCACAATATGCTAATTTTTTGAGAAGGACCTGTATGTATGTCCTGGCCTGGAGACTCCACAGTCTCCTCCCTGATGGCAGCAGACTGAAGAAGCTGTGTGACGGGTGTGTGGGATCCCCTGCAATGCAGAGGGCTCAACGGGTGAGACAGGTTCCATAAATCTCCTGGAGGGAAGGGAGAGAGACACCAACGATCTTCTCAGCTTCTCTCACTATGGGTTGAAGGGTCTTCTGTGATGCAGCTATTCAGGATGCTCTCAATGGTGCCTCTGTGTTGGAAATGGGGCTGGGGCTCTGGCTCTTTTCAGTTTGTGGAGGAAGTAGAGACACTGCTGTGCTTTCTTGGCTGGAGCTGAGGTGTTGTCAGTCCAGGAGAGGTCCTCTGTGATGTGCACACCCAGGAACTTGGTGCTGCTCACTATCTCCTCAGTCGCACCATTGATGATCAGAGGAACATGTTGAATGGGTGCACTCTCCTGAAGTCAACAACAATCTCCTTGTGCATGTAGTTTGTCTCTGTTGCTAATGAGACGTACAGTTGTGTGATCTGCAAACTTAATGAAGAGGTAAAAGGAAGGGCTCAGCACACATCCTTGGGGGGCCCCAGTGTTCAGTGTGATGAGGCTGGATGTGTTAATGCTGACCTGTACTGCCCAGCTGTGCCCCAATGCTCATACTTGCACAGTAAGCTTAGAGGTCATTGTAAATAATCCTTTGCAGAAATAATTCTGCAGAAAACCCTAAATATAACCACATTATAACCAGAGATAACATTACCGGGAACCAAATTTCCCTTGCAAAACGCAGAAGATCCAGATGTGGGAATCAACTCAGCTGACACATAAAAAGTTTCAAATAATCAGTTATTTTTATTTTATTTTTTTTAGGCTAGAAGTGAATACAGATGCAAGTCCTTCTCCAGAGCTGATGCTGCCAAAAGCTTCGGACAGAGAAAGACGGTCTACAATCTAGCTGGTTTTAACTGCTGTCGATGGAGGAAAACCTTCAAGATCTGGCACTGCGAGTGTTATTGTTACTGTTTTAGATATAAATGTCAACCCACCGTTTTTTTTTTTTTTTTGCCCATACTATGTATAAAGCTCAAGTCTTAGAAAACGCACCTATTGGCACTATAATAAAGCTTAATGCCATTGATCCTGATGACGGTCTCAGTGGTGAAGTCATGTATAAATTTAACCAAGGCCAAAAAGCTATAGCAGATAAGTTTGTGGTCAGCAACACCACAGGGGAATAACATTTATAGCACTATAGATTATGATTACATCTCCCTGTAAATCTAATCATTAAAAAATGATTTTAAAGTTCTGGATCCACTTAAACTCAAGTTCTGAAGATTCTTTTAATTTTAAAGCACTAAAAACACACACAAAAAAAAGAGTGCTCAAAAAGTAATCTTTGTGTAATGGTGTCAGATCTGACTAACAAAGCACTCGATATCACCAATCCTGAAAAACATGGAAGAATCAAGGAAATTATGAATGAAGAGAAGTTTTTCAAATCAGAATCTGTATCAGCTCATCGTGGGTTTGATAGCAGCTAAATGCCACAGGACAGACAGCAGTTTTAGCAGGTACAGCACTCCAGTGATCAACACATCCAGATGGCAGCTGGTCCTTCTCTAAATCCACACAACAGTACAACGTGTGTTTTAGTTCAGATACAATCAAGAGTGTTGAAGTCGTTTTCCCCTCGTCATTCCCACCTGCAGACGCAGAACTGACGCGCACAAAAAAACTCTTCCAACCACTGGGAGGGTAAGATATTTAATTTTAGTTCACTTCTACTACACTTGACTTACATAAGTAAACAATAGTAACGTTTATGCTGAGCTTTCTTAACTTCTAATCCCTTTTCACAAGTTCACCCTTACATCTAATCTGAAGGCGAATAGTAGGCATATTTTGGCATGCTGTCCTGGGGGAGGGGTCCGGCCCGGAGCATAGCCCGTACCCAAATAACTCCCCCTATCCCCAATTTGGGATAAATAGATTAGAAGTGAGGAGTTGGGGTGGAGGAGGGATGCCGAAAAACTGTCGTGGGACAGGAGGTAGGAAGACTGGATATATATACGCTTGTGTGCTATTTAAGATGATTAGCTAAACGAGATGCACCTGTGCCAAATTGGATGTATATAGGCTATATATATATATATATATATATATATATATATATATATATATATATATATATATATATATATATATATTATAAACATCTAAAATATAATAATAAAAACTATTAAATGTGGTTTTATTAACAAAGTTCGGTAGAAGCACGATCAGATAATCATCCAATTTGGCACAGGTGCATCTCGTTTAGCTAATCATCTTAAATAGCACACAAGCATATATATATATCCAGTCTTCCTACCTCCTGTCCTACGACAGTTTTTCGGCATCCCTCCTCCACCCCAACTCCTCACTTCTATTATTTTGTTAACTTGAGTTTAGAATTTTATTATGAAATACTAAATCTATTGTGAGGTAATATATATATATATATATATATATATATATATATATATATATATATATATATACATATATATATATATATATATATATATATATATATATATATATATATATATATATATATATTACCTCACAATAGATTTAGTATTTCATAATAAAATTCTAAGCTCAAGTTAACAAAATAATACTTAAATGTTTCACTAAATCAGATCATTTTAGTTTTGCCAGTTATTTCAACATGTCGCAACTCTGGCATATTTGTATTCGTATCACAGTACAGCTTTGGAATTCAACCTACTTATTGATTTTTATATGTTGGAACAAGTATATTGTGATACAAAACTGATGTTTGTTTCATGCTTAACTGTATCCAATTTTGTATTTAAAAAAGTAACATCACTTCAGTACCCCGGACAGCGGCAGTGACCCAGTATATTCCTCCTCACATTTGATTATGTAGATGTGAAGCCTTGGAATCTGATGTTATGAAGAGGGCGATGAGTTGTGTTCACTCTTTGTTTTACAGAGAAATTGTGAATTAACTTACCTCTCTCTTACCCTTTTGCGACACGTGGTGGCACTGCAGACCATGACTTTGAGAGTTCTATGAGCTCCTCTTTTACAGCATCAGAACAAGAAGAAGTGCGTTGAAGGGTGTAAATAACCAAGGCCTCTGCGTCATGATGTCGGATTGCATAGAGATAGGTCTTTTGAGTTGTTTTAATTGTTTTTACACGAAATAAATCGCAGAGCAATATTATCCAAGACCATGGATGTTAAATAATTTTATGGCTTATTGGTCGTTTAATTTTTGTCTTTATGTGAATCTTCGCTTGGTCAGATTGTATATTTTGTCTCCGAGGAGTACATAAAGGAACTGTGATTGGGAATATAGCAAATGACCTGAAGACCAGTGCTCATGAACTAGAATCACGTATGTTTCAGATAACGACTGGATCAAACAAATTGTTGTCATGGATGTAAATGATAATAAACCTGTTTTCACCAAACCAAACATTTATACAAAGTTAAAGTGAAGGAAACACCAGTTGGAACCAGAGTAATAACTGTTTCTGCCAGTGATTTGGATGAGGGCATCAGTAGTGAAATTCAACATTCATTTCTTGGACATGGAAATACAGATGAACTGAACAGATTTAAAATAAATTATAGCTCAGGAGAAATTGCTGTTCAAGGTCAAAATGATTACGAGTGTAATGGGACCATGGTTTAGGGCAATACAATTCTCACCGCCCTGGCATTATATAAGGAAGTAGTGAAGATTGTTTGCTCTATCACTTCCTCTTTTAATTTCGGTAATGTCGTGGCACATTTAGAACGGTATAGGCAATGTGATTTGTTTGTGAGAGGTGCTCTTTCACTACTTCGCTACTTTTATTGATTGCATTTAATGTATGAATTGATGTTGTGGCAGATAGAGTGCTTAAAAGAATGGCAGCAGATAAGCAGTTATATTAAATACTGCTGGAGCTTCGCTGAGAACTGAACGTATGTACCGATTAAGGAGGTAGTAGTTTTGTAATATTAATGACCTAGATTTTAGGAGTTTGTTTTAATGATATTATTCTTCTGTTTTAGTGTTCTGGCTGGATTATGTCTGCCTGACTGTCCCAGTCGAAAATAGTAGATTTTAGAGGTATTGTTAAATTAAATTAAATTTATTTTTATTTAATTGATGTTTTTATATTTTTGTTCCTTTGTTGTAATACACTGTGTTCTCCCTTTCAGGGATTTAAAACTTTTGTTTATTGTTTTATTTCTTTTGTTCTGTGTATTTGAGAGCCAGAGGGTCAGAGGCAAGAGTAGGCCCCAAAGAATCTGGGTTAATAGTGATTGTGTTAAAATGCTGATTTGTGTTTGTATCACCTGCATTGCCCGCTGTTAATTAAGTTGTTTATTTTTCCTTTTGTAGGTTCAGTTTTGTTTTTTTAAGTCAAAGGTGGCCACTGAGTAGCCCTCACTGTGTGGATGGCGGTGGTGAGGTGACTGGGATTGTGTGGTGGTTTGATCGCTTTATCTTTCTTTTTTCTGTATGTTGGCAGTGTGATTGCCGTGAGCTTGTCTGCTGTGAGAGCACTTTTGCTTGTGCCACTTCTGTCTTCACTTTCTGGGTAACCTGTGGCCATCTACAGTTTGTTTTCTTTTGTTCATTTATTTATTTAGATTTTGCTTTCATGTGGGTATTTGCATCAAAGATTGGTGATGTGATGTTTGAATACTTTTGACCTGTCTTAATAAAAATGTTAGTAAAAATAAATAAAACATAAATAAATTAAATGAAATGTCTTAAATAAATGTCTTAGTAAATGTCTTAAATAAAAATGTGCCTGTTTGTTAAATGCACCTCATGGCCCCTTTCGCCTGGTTACTGTTGACCCCTCAGGGTCATCCCTCCACACCCCTGCAATTGAACTGTGCATTCAGGCAAGAGATGAAGGTGTTCCCCCTAAAAGTACACACTGTAAAGATTTTAATAGAAGTTGTGAATGAGAAAGACAATGCTCCACGAAAAAGTCACCACTCACACTTTGAAAGTGTGAAAGAAGACACAAAGTCAGGAACTGCTCTTACATGTTTGCAGCTGAACTCAAAAGATCATTGATGGACAACTATGCATATGAAAAGACTTCGCAATCTGGCGCTGAAAAAAAAAAAAAAAAAAAAAAAAACTATATATATATATAGGCCTATATATATGAAAACGAAGACGAATCATAATCCCGTAAAAACTTTTTGGGCTGTTGACATCAATGACGTGTTTTAATGTCATTAATAATTTCACCACCACTAACGAATGTAATATTCTCTCTAAGTTTCCATGTTCCCTTACGAAAATTGATCTGGAATCTATAATATATATATATAGTGGTTAGGCTTATGTAAACCGACATATAAGGCAACAACAGTCTTAAAAATGACTTAAAATACATTATATATAAAAAAGTGGCAATAATGATTGGCTAATTAATAATTCTATGGTTTCATTGAATAACACTGTTAAAATACATAATGCCATATATAAATAATAATAATAATATATAATGTACATTACATGTTATTACAAATGCCTACTAAGGGAGCCAATGGCCATGCTGCTGTCATAAGATTAAACCGACTGTTTATTAGGCTATTGACCAAACATTTAATTCAAATATCCACTTAATCTTGAATGTTGGCCACCTTTTTGCCATAGGTGACACAGTCTCCATATTATTTTCTTCTTAAAAAAAAAAAAAAAAAAAAAAAAATCCCACAATCCTTACAAAAATTAACCATGGTTTATCGTAAAACTGCTTAATTTCCTTTTGCAATGTTTCTGAATGCTTGAGACATTCAAATTAATTTTAAAATATTGTAATTAGTAAATAATACAATTTAATTATAATTTTTGTTTATTAATTTACAAAATTTTATTAAAGTTCTGTTTTGACCCCTGTAGTAGATTTCTTTTATGTATTTTATTTTATTACTTCGATAACATTTGAGGGAGGGGGCACAATAATACAATCCTGCTCAGGAAACCCATTTGGCCATGCGGCCCTGGCTCCAGTGATCAGCACACATCCAGACGAGAGCTGGTCCTTGTCTAAATCCACACAACAGTACGACGTGTGTTTTAGTTCAGTTGATAAGCATAAGTGAAGCAGATACTTTCTCGCTAACAAAAACTCTACCAAAAGATATAGAGATAAGACATTGCCAGTATTTTTATATATATATATATAAATATATATATGTATGCATGTATGTGTTTGTGTATGTATGTGTGTGTGTGTTTACGCGTGCACCAGATAATTCAATAACTAATTGTTAACAGAATTAATTTGCGCAATTTGTGACCATTAAGCAATTACATCAGCATTACTGACATAATAACTACACATTTGACCATAAATCAATTGACGGTTAAGAAATATGTTTTGTTTTTGTGGTATACTCAACTCTGAGTGACTCTGTGACATCGATCAGCACCATGGACAGTACAACATTAATATTCTAGCGTGAAAATGTTACTTTTCTGAGATACTGTACATGTAATTCTCAATTTTTGGGCACGGTAAGATTATTAAGATTTATTGTACTTTTATTTTTAGACTTGGTTAATTTTGTTTTGTATTAAGTGGTGTAATTTCGGTCTGAATACATCGTGTTTCTGTGGATTTGGAATTGAATTGAAAATGGTATTCTCTTGTTATGGCATAATATCAGCACATGGTGTCACTGCAGACCGTCAGGTAAAGGTTTATAGCCTTTACTCTAATACCAAGGTTCTGAGACCGTATCAGTGTATCTGTCGTTGAGACATGATGGTTTCTATTTCGACTTGTGTTTCTTGAATGCAAATAATAAATACTGGATTCTCTCGCGTTTACCTTTTTTTCTGTCACCAAGACACTTGTGAATGGCCATCATGGTCTTAATGGGATATTTCGAGTGTGGATTCATATTTTTCCTTTCTTTGCGGGATTCTGCGTCAGCTCAAATCGTCTATTCCGTACCGAAAGAGGTAAATAAAGGGATAGTTGTTGGGAATATAGCGAATGTATTTTGTATAAGAAGTATTTTGACGTAAATCTGCAAACTAGTGTGCTGTTTGTTAATGAAAGACCGCCAGGAGTTCGTGTCTAATCAGAAATGCTCTTTGAATATGGAAGCCCCCGCTAAAAATCCTCATCAACTTTACAGGGTGGAGATTAAGATCATGGATATGAACCTAAAAGGAAACTAAAAGAAAATGTTTCTGCTTGTACTAAAGGTTTATTTGTGTCTGCTTCTGATTTGGATGAAGGCATGAACAGTGAAATTGTGTACTCATTCTTGGATCATGGATAGAAGCAAAACTTTATCCCCGACACTGGAGATATTGTTGTAAAATGACATTTTGACTTCGAGGAGAATGCTGCTATTGAATAGTGCTAATAGAAGTTATGGATGAAAATCATAATGCACCAGAGATAACTTTGACTCCACTTTTGGAAAGTGTGAAAGAAGACACTAAGTCAAGAACTGCTGTTGCTTTATTCACCGTGTATGATAAAGATAGAGAAAATATACAAGCTGGATGTCTGGTGATAAAAGTGTCAGGAGATGATTCAGACACTGAGAGCGCAGAACTTTTATATTCACTGTCAGACAGTTCCAGCTCCAGTGTTCCTATAACAACACTGATCAATATAAACTCTTTGAGTGAAGAAATATTCATTCCATCATTCAGTCACGAAGAAAGGAAAATATTTAAATTTCAAGTTACGGCAACATCCTCGTCTGAGCAGTTATGCGACTGTAAATGTGTTTATTCTGGATGAGAATTACAACAGTCCGGTTATTTTACCGCCTTATTCTGAATCTGGATCAGTTAATAGTGAGAGCATTCCCTACTCTGCTGAAGCGGGATACTTTGTAGCCAAGATCAGAGCTGTTGATGCTGACTGTGGATATAATGCTCTTCTGTCTTATCATCTAACTGAACCCAAAAGAATGAATCTCTTCCGCATTGGAAACTGCACTGGAGAAATAAGGACTAAGAGACGAATGACTGGCAATGACTTAAAAACTCACCCACTTCTTATTACAGTGTCTGAGAATGGACACAATAAAGAGTGACATGCTAGTTTTTCTTCGCCATTTCTGCCTGCAGACGCTGAACTTTTTTTTTTTTAAAGATACTTTTTCGCAAACCCAATCTCAAGGTGAGCATGATTTAAGACCTTAGTTTATAAAGTCACTAAAATATCACTTACATGGACTATTCACATATCCACTATATGCATGCTTTTCTTTACTATTATTATACATTTTTTGAGTAGTGGAATTTTTAGCAAATATTTAGTTAGAAAATATAGAAGTGAAGCAAAACATCATTAGCATTTATAGCCTGATATTATGCTGAAGATGTGTTTCATGCACGTGTTGAAACTTGCAGCGCAAAACCTGTTTACATTAAAAATTTGTTTACACAAAATAAATGATTTCAGTGAAACTTTTTTTTATTGTTACAAAGCATTCATCTTTGGTTTCTTTATTAGCATTCTTTCAATCACATTTATTGTGATTGGTGTTTTTTTTTTCTCTTTTTCTTCTTATTATTTCTACCACAACTCTGACCCCTCAAGCTTAGTGCAGTTTCAGAACCCGCAGTGCTGGACAGCGCCACCTCACTGTTAAACAAGCACATCAAGAGCTTAATAATACTACTGTCATTTTGTACTCCGTCTTTAATCTTTTTGATTAATAATAAATCAAATAAATCAGTTTTAATTATAACTATTTAATTACATTAAACTGCAATTACAGAGTGAAGCAGGTTGCAACAGCTACTCCCCAGTCTTCAAAGACAATTTAAATGATGTTTATTAAGTTTCACTAAACTACTGCTTAGAATACAGATTTGAGTTGGGGGTTTGTTTAAACGTTTTTGAATAACTAGTTTTGTATGTTATCAAATGCTCTAGTTTTAAACTTCAGACACTTTTTTATCTGCATGTTCAGTGATGCTGCCAATGTATGGATTAAAGTGTCCGCTAAATGGATAAATGTAAATATGTATGTTTAATGTGAGTCTTGATATTGTCTCAGACTTATACTCAATGATCCTAGTAGCTTCGTCTCATAGTTAGTCAAGCCTTTTGAGTCTCCCCCCCCCCCCCCCAGTCCTTGACAGAGGTTGAGCACCAGGGCCTGTGTAAATTGATGTGCAAATGGGTTCTGCTTTGCCTGGCTGGTTGAGGGAGATAGATGGACTAGAAGTCTGTGGGTCTCCAGACTGCTGGAGTGCTGCAGTCCCACCTGCATTATTTCAAAGTTTCTTAGTGTATTAACGGCATGCTACTGACTCTATGAGAAAATTTAATGCTGTGTAAAGAAACTGATTCTAGCTTTCCTGCACTGTGCTACCCATTTCATGTTAATGTGTTTATGTTTTTATTTGTTGTTTAAATCATTGTTATTATATGGATGTATAAAAAAAAAAAAAAAAAAAAAAAAAAAAAAAACGCCCATCTTGTGTCTATAAATCACTCAATAACAAATAGTCAATGTTTAATATTCAGTATAATATAATTTCATATATCACTAATGTAATAAGACACAAAACCTCAAAACTCATAAATGTTGATATTCAGATGAAATTATATATATATATATATAAATAAATAAAAATAAAAATAAAAACAACAACAGTGTAGACATGCATCATATGTGTTAATAGTTTGTGCCATTAGCATTATTTCTTTATTTTTTGGTTATTATATAGTTTGTAAATTCTTAGTAAAAATATGCTTTTGTTCTATTATAGGTATAAATCTACATGCAAATCAAGATTTAACAATATCACCTCTTATTTCTCAATCTGTGTGCATGAATGTCATCTTCATTGTATTCTGCATATCACATGTATTATTCATCAAGGATAATGTTTCTGGTGTGGCATTATTGTTTCAGCCAGATGTGAATATGTGGTTTATGGGGAAACTTCAAGTCTATATGCAGAATCTAATGCTAAGAGGTTAACACAGCACAGTGGAAGAGTATTTGTGTGCTTGTGTATGTTATTCATTAGAATGTTTTGCAGAATCATGGATTTGAGTCTGCTTCAGCATTGTGACAGGCAATGAGTCATAGTACAGATTGTGGGTAAATACAGACACTATGATTACTTTAGTGTTATTTATTGTGAGCTGACTGTAAACGGCTAAGCCTGTTGTCTGCTCACTGCAAGGCATGAACTGGGTGTCAGATGGCTTCTGTTTCTATCAGACAGAATGACCTGAACCTTTCGTTAGGGTCACTCTGGGATTTCTGTCCCTTCGGATGGATCATTTTTTTAATTTATTTTTTATTATTTTTTTATGAAATGGAGGTTCAGAGCAGATCAAACAGATTGACATGAGTGACAAATGTTTCACAAATTCCCCATTTGTCTCCGCAAGTTCTCTAAATTCCCTAAAGCTCAAATTTGAGAGGATGTGCATCTCTTGTTAACAAGGTTACCAACAAGGATTCTGCAGAATCTTTTTAACTAAAAATAACAGAGCATTCAAAAAATGTTTTCTAGCTTTATAGTGATCCATTAGCCTGTCCTTATTGTACAAATGCAATGCTAATGCATTCAGCAAAGCATTTTAGACCCAACTTGATTCTGCTGTAGCATATATTATTGGTATATATCATCCTTTATTTGCTGTTTTGCAAATGCATGCTGGTTTGCATATCCATTCTGCACAGTTGCCTCTCTTGGTTGCTGGGTCTCGCAATAGAAAGGACATTTGATGGTTCCCTGCAGTGTATCAGTGAGAGTAAGGGTCGGTCATCTCTGCAGAGGGCTGCAGGTGGCAGAATGAGTTAAGCTGAACTGATTGCGGAGAGAGGGTCTATATGCTAGTGCCCTCTATTGTCCACAGTGCTGGTGATGGCTTTCAGAGACGTGTGAGATCCCAACTATGAAGTGTTAATTCATACCTCAGCCAGTAGGGGTCTTACACCATCCTTCTCAACCATACTCTGCTCACAATCATTTCAGATACTCTCTTTCTCTCTTTTTACTGTCACTTTGTGTTACACACAACGTGCCTTGATGCACATCCCATGATGCTTTGTCTCTGATTTCTTTGAAATCAGACATACAGTCCTATTACATTTTGTCTCCTCACATACACTTTCTAGCACTGTGTGTAATAATAGCTGGAACCACTATCTAGGAACTACAAGTGTCTTTTGCTATACTGATTTAAGCAAACAGATGGCAGGATAGAAGGTTTTCAGTCATGTTCACTTCTTCTTATGAGTAGAGTCCTAAACAGATTATGCAAATGTTTTTTATTTTTTATTATTATTATTTTTTTTTTACATGGTTTTCATTCATATATATACATGTGTTCCCTGGGAATCTAACATAATGCTAATGCAGTGCTCTACCACTGAGCCACAGGAACACTTGTACATTTACCTTTTACCTTTTACCTTTTACTTTACTATATATATATATATATATATATATATATATATATATATATATATATATATATATATATATATATATATATATATATATATATACGTATCTATACTGGGAGATTGTTTCATTTTCAGCTTGTTTGTACTTATGTAAAATTCAGCCAGTGCAGTAAAGAGCACAACTGCTTTCATCATTGATAATAATAAGAAATGTTTATTGAACAGCAAATCAACATATTATAATGATTTCTGAAGGATCATGTGACACAGAAGACTGATTTAATGACTGCTGAAAATTCAGCTTTGCCATCTCAGGAATAAATTACATTATAAAATAGATCAAAACAGAAGACAGTTATTTTAAATTTTAATTAATCACACAATCACAATGTTACAGTTTTTACTGTATCAAATAAATGCAGCCTTGGTGAGCATAAGACATTTACTAAAAAGCATAAACAAATCTTTCCGACCTTAACAATTTGATCAGTATTGTATGTTCTCTGAAAAAAAATATATGTATAATTAATAAAGGAACAGATCTGTTTGCTGTGTGTGTGTGTGTGTGTGTGTGTGTGTTTGTGTGTGTGTTTGTGTGCATGTGCATGTGCATGTGTGTGTGTGTGTGTGTGTGTGTGTGTGTGAGAAACAAGTAAAAAAGACAAATTAAGACAAATTATTTTTATATATATATATATTTCTGCATTCTCTATTATCTATATATTGTAGATACTTGGAACATTAGACCAACATACTGAAAATATCCATCATTCAGTAGTGCAAATAAATAAATAACTCTAATTTTAACTTTTGGTTATCATGACCTACATCACCAGCACCAAATATAGGCCACAACTGACAGAACAGAGAGAAAGAATGAGAAGAAAAGACATGCATATAAAGGGTGTGCGAAATATAAAGAGAATATGAATGACAGAGGAAGGGAGATTTTTAGTGCTCTCTGTGGTGTGTGGTTTGTCTCTGGATGCCCTTGCTGAGGGCACTGTTGGTGCAGGCTGCCTGTGTGGTGTCTCTCAGATGGGTGCATCTCTTTTAAAATCTGGTACACTTATGTAAGAAATAGGTTCAGTGGAGGATGAGTACCACTTGTAATGGGTTTCTCCCATGCCAAAGGTCAAAGTGCACAAGTCAAACCTTAAGATACTAATATCTTTAAACAGTCTGATTAGCTAAATGTTGTCATTTAAGGATGTAGGGAAAAGGTTTAGCTGTATATTTCGTTTTAGTATTTTATTTTTTTTGATTGTGTTCATCTGCTATTTTCTAAGGAGAGCCATTTACATCTTAGTCTGTCTCCCTAGTGCAATTGTAGTCTGATCATCACAAACAGACAAAATAAACTCTAAATTGGGTAGAAATATGTGAATTAGAAATTTGGATTGTTATATTTCAATTTGGGGATGTCTGTTGGCAGTATTATACTCAGTGTTTTTTTTTTCTTTCTTTCTCACAGCTCAACACTCAGTTCCCCAAAGCTACATCTCACTTCTGTAAATGTCAAGACAGTCTTGCTATTGCTCAATGACAGAGAAAGAAGGAAAGACATCCATGTGCAGAATGATAGGTCTGGTTGTGCCTTTAAATTTCCTGAATTTCGTCCAAGCCTGTCAAGCCTTCCATTGTTAAAAGACTTATATAAGTTAAACATATATTATTCCAGTTTTATATTAAGCATTTAAACAAGATAAAATAAATTATTATATTTTGATAATCTATTGGTAATTCAGTTTAAAAAACAAATGTGCATTGTGTGTAAGTTCAGGAGAGACAGCAAACGGGAATGGGTTCAGAAACAAAATCTGCATTGTAGATGCCTGAAAGTCAAATAAGTAAACATTAGGGTATCTGACCCACTTGCTTAAAGAGTGGGTTGTCTTGTAAAACATCTGGTATCACTTACAGTGGTTTGCAAAAATGATCAAAACAATCAAATTATGAAAACAATCCACAAACACTATTGTTTCACCTATACTTCATATTCAGCCCAGTGTAGAAGGAGTAAACATTAACTGTAAGAAAATTATATACAACCTACTACTTCACCTACTGGCACAGAACAAAGAAAGACATTTATTTGCCACCTGCTGTTCTGCGTTCTAGAGACCCCATACAAACAAGTTAGAGTTCCTTTTGTAATGAACCTTGACATGAGTGGCCCATTTTATTCTTCAAATATATTGCACAAAATGTATAGTTAGTGTTAAACGACAACAGCAACAATATAAAAATACACATAGCTTATTTGTGTTACGAATTCTCGAATTCTTGAATTACGAATTCTCATCTAAATTAAGAATTTGTTCTAATTTATTTTTATATGGCGATGACATGAGGCTCTAATGCGGAGGGTTTACGCTGACAGTCTGCCCTGGCTTATTTTATGTAATCGGTTCCAGAGTGACACGCTCCCTCACTGTGGCGCATTTTGACTGATGCACAGAGATAGCGCCCTAGGCGCGCACGCCCCGATGACCTGGTCTGTCTGAAGTCTAAGCCACATACGGGGAGAGAGAGGCAGAAAGAGAAATGCGCATTCTGGGGCAATATAAATTTAGCACTTTTTTATGTATAATATTTGTTTTTAAATACAATTTAGTTTTTTGGCAATAGGCACCCAGTTAACAGCTTTTTACGACTTTTTTTTTACTGTTTTAAACATTTTTTCATCATTTTATCATCCAATATCTTATAGGAAAAAGCACTTGGAACGCATTTAATTTTGAGTGTTTCCTCATTCGTGACTCTCATAAAGTGATGAACCAAATCTTAAAACGCACTGGCCATGATCATATAAAGATAATGCATGCCAAATGTTTGCTTTATAATTAACGTGTAGCTTTTTTCTCCTCGAAATCTGATGCCATTGATAAATATAATTGTTGCTTTTTGGCTGATTCCATCAAGCCGTTATATTTTCTTACAAGGTTTCGAATATTAGAATGCATCATATTTGAGTAGACAACAGCTCCCCCGGTGTGACGCACCAACACAATCAAACTGAGCTATGAGGTAGAGGAGGAAATTGAGTACAAATGGGAGGGGTGGCTTGAAACTGGGAGAGAAAGAGAGAGAGAGAGAGTGCGCGCACGGCGAAATATGCAGCACCAGTGCCAAGGAAACACACCCGTCAGCTGCGCGCAGAGGGAGAAAAAAGGATAAACGCGGACAAAGGAAACATGGACGCATCCGAGAAGTATCCGTGCGCTTTTAGAATGGAACTGACAATTAGTCCATTGTTTACATAAATGTAAAACCTTTAATGCTGAAGTGGGAGGCAAGATATTGCAAGCTGACAAGGCGGAGTGTTGTTTTTAATCCGTCTGCGGATACTATGATCTTGCGATGGCTGTTGCAGGGATATGTGATTGCCTAGACAAAAAAGTGCCTCTTTCGTTTTTGCTATTATTATTTTGTGGCCTTGCTCTCGGACAAATACGATATTCCGTGCCAGAGGAATCGGAAAGTGGAACAATTGTAGGTGATATTGCACAGGATTTGGGTTTGGATATTCGAAAGCTCCCCACCCGAAAGATTAAGGTAATCTCTGACAGTGGCAAAAGGTACGTGGACCATAAAAACGGAAAATTGTTGGTAAACGAGAGAATTGACAGAGAGACATTGTGTGATACAAGCGCCGCGTGTGTTTTGAATCTAGAGGTTCTTCTTGAGGACCCAGACGAAGACCATAATGTCGAGGTGGAGATAACAGACGTGAATGATAATACGCCGCAGTTCCCCAGAGACGAGTATCAACTGGAAATCACAGAGTCGGCTTTGCCGGGCTCTCGTTTTCCGATCGAACACGCGCTTGATCCGGACTTCGGTACCAATTCGGTTCGATTGTACCGGCTCAGCCCAAACGAGCATTTCGCTCTCGATTCCAACAAGCCTTCGTTGAATACTAAGCACATCGAGCTCGTTCTCAAAAAGCCCTTGGATCGCGAGCTCGCCCCTTACCATCAGTTAATCCTGACAGCGACAGACGGTGGCACACCAGCACGAACAGGTACCGCAAAAATCAATGTTCGGGTCTTAGATTCGAATGACAACAACCCAGTTTTTGACAGCTCAGTATATAAAGTCAAATTGCTTGAAAATTCGCCCAAAGACACTTTGGTTATCAAACTGAATGCCACAGACCAAGATGAAGGAACAAACGGGGAGGTGCTTTATTCTTTCAGCAGTTACACACCAGACAGGGTCAGGCAGATGTTCAGCATGGACACCAACACTGGAGAAATCAGAGTCAAGAGCAATGTGGACTATGAGGACACTAATTCATACGAGATGTACATCCAGGCCATGGACAAAGGCCCAGCTCCAGTAGCAGCCCATTGCAAAGTGGTGGTGGAGGTCATGGATGTCAATGACAACGTTCCAGAGATCGTGCTCTCGTCTTTGTCTAGTCCAGTGCGTGAAGATGCCCGTGCAGATACCGTGGTGGCTCTGATCAGTGTGACTGACCGGGACTCTGGCCCTAACAAACAGGTTACCCTTGAAATCCAACCTGGTCTTCCTTTCAAAATCAAGTCATTTAGAAATTACTATACCTTGGTAACTTCTGCCTTTCTTGACCGTGAGACCACAGCAGCCTATAATGTCACCCTCAGCGCTACAGATGCCGGAAACCCTCCACTTTCATCTAAGAAGACCATTCAGGTGGATGTCGCAGATGTTAACGACAACCCGCCACGGTTTGAGCAGACCTCCTACACTGTGTATGTCGTTGAGAACAATGCACCTGGAGCTTCGCTCTGCACCGTCAAAGCTCAGGACGCGGATGTGAGTGAAAACGCTCGCATCACCTACACAGTCCTAAACGACAACAATCATGGGATCCCGGTCACCTCCTATGTGTCGATTAAAGCGGACACAGGTGTTGCCTATGCCCTTCGCTCCTTTGACTACGAGTCATTACGGGAGTTTCACTTCCAGGTTAAAGCTCAGGATGGGGGTATCCCACCACTCAGTCGTGTAGCCACTGTCTATATCTACATAATGGATCAAAACGACCACGCACCCGAGATTGTGAATCCCCCAGCCAATGGCACACGCTTAACGGAGACGGTGCAGAAAAATGCAGATCCAGGAAGTTTGATCACAAAGGTAGTGGCCTATGATGCAGATGCAGGACAGAATGCGTGGGTCGTCTATCTGCTTGATCAGGCCAGCGATCTGGATCTATTTAAAATTCACGAACACACGGGAGAAATTCGTACAACACGGCGTGTTCTTGAAGAGAACTCCACCTCTTTCAGTCTAACGGTACTTGTAAGGGACCATGGGGAACCACCTTTGTCATCCACCGTGACGATTAACGTCGCTGTCATGGAGGTGCCACTAAAAGTCACACCTGATCCCAAACGAATCATCCGCCCTCACAGCTCTCTCTTGTTTTCCAACGTGACACTGTACCTCATTGTAGCCTTGAGCGCCACAACCTTTGTGTTCTTGGTGACAGTGGTTGTGCTGGCTATCGTGCGCTGCCATGCTTACTGCACCCAGCCCGGGTCCTGTTCGCCCTGTTGCGTGTCCCAGAAGGCCCAAGCAGAGGGTGGCTCAGGAGGGGGCGGTGGAGGTGGTGGAGGTGGTGGTGGTGGTGGTGGCGGCTCTCAACCCAATAACAACGTGGTGCTTAGACGAGACCTCAAGGTTGAGCCTCATTATATTGAGGTCCGTGGTAATGGCTCTATGACCAAAACCTATTGCTACAAGACCTGTCTGACTGCTACCTCAGGCAGCGACACCTTCATGTTCTACAACACGGGCCGACCTATCAGTGGCACCTGGGGCTCCGAACGCTTTTTTACTGGAGGGAGTGGATTTGTTCGCAGACTTAGCATGCCAGACGCAGGACTACAGGTGTGTCTCATTAGAAAGTGTATATCTGAAAATATGTTTGGAAGAAACGGACAAATTTACAGTAAAATAAATAAATAAAATATTAAGACTAAATATATGGGTTATAAATATAAAGTCAGTGTAAAAAATGTTTGTTACATAATTCATAATATTATAACATTATATAATAATAATAATAATAATAATAATAATAATAATAATAATAATAAACAAATGAATGAAATATTATATATATAAAATTATTTAAATAAAATATAGTCATAATGTGGTGCATCCAACATGGGAATTTATATTTCTAAGAACATTTCTTTATTGATTTGCACCATAAAATTGAGTCATTTGTTTTTAGTAGTTTGCAGATTTAAACTGAAAATGATATGGTAATTTAGTTTTGTCCCCTTCCAAAAACTATTTTACAATATTTAACCGAAAAATGGCATATGTTAAACCACCTTTTTTATTTTGTGTTTTATATATGTATATATTATTTTGATTTACACTTATGTTCAATTACTTAGCATAAAATATACTCTAGTTTCCAGTATGTTTTAGTGTAAAAAGTAATTTCGTCAAACCAAGAGTTGCAATAAAGCTCTGTGTGCCCACGTGTCAGAAGCTTTTGACCTTGTCATCTCCTGTTGTACTGTGCGGTTATCTAGTGCAGCTTTACAGTACTTTGCTTCACCCTGCATTAGTGTCAAACATCAAGACTTTCTAGAGTAGCACTATGCATTTATGATGATTCAGGTGTTTGCTCCCATCTGAAGCTGTCATCACATTTTCAGGATTATTTCCTTCCTCTCATTGCCACCCAGGCCATGTCACTGTCTTTACTCTAAGATTGTGTTTGAATTTCTACATTATTTTGTTTACACTAAATTACACTAAAGAAAACAAAAACTATTTTTGGTGCCACACAGACCATTTTGGTGAAAAAAATAAAATAAAAAAACCCTCACAGTTAATGCATATAGAATAGATTTTAGTGTAGTTCCTGTGCAATGCATTTGCTGTCATAAATGCTCAAATTATGTGTTTTTGTCAGTGTAATTGCCGTGAATTCAGGTTCACTCTGTCAGCCATGGATTCGTGAAATGTGTTTTAATTAGCCAGAACATGATCCAAAGGCTTTGCAGCCTTGATCTCTGGCTCGTGGGAGGAGATGTTGCAGATGGTTTAAAAAAAGACAAAAATAGTCTAAAAACGTCTACAGTACAAGAATAACTAGAGTTTGCAGAGAGATACTCTTGACAGCATCAGATTCTCTCAGATGTTTTGGTGAGAGGCACTGGAGCACATTCGACACTGCAGAAGATTTAGGAGCAGAGGCAGTCTATCCAAGATAAGAGAGCAAGGAATGAAATTAACCTCCAGCCTTTGATACTTGAGCCCTGCAAATTACATTGTGAGAGCGAAGCGAAGTCTCTTTGCACGCATTCTCTCCCCGCTGAATTCACCTGATTAAAGAATGTTATTTACTCAAATAATCTGGGCCATTCTCTAATGTCTCATCTTTTCACATTTTACCCGACCTAGGTTTTTTTTTTTTTTTTAACTAGGGCAAATATAAAAATAGTGGCAACTACGTGGTTGTGCAAGACCAATTAATTAATTCACTGTAAATTGCTGGAGAAACAAATGGCCATCTTTGTTTGAGGTTTTCTATTATGTTGCGAGTTGAATGGTCATCTTGTGACCAGTGCTCAGATTGAGCTGCGTTAGTCGAGGGCAGAAAATTCTCAAGTATCATATTAGATGAGGTCAGCTGGTATCCCAGGATGAAATCACTCCTGTACCATGGGGAATAAGAAGATGAATGCTGGGAGAAGATCTATCTTAAAAAGATGTTTATAGGGACTTGATGATGAGCTGAAAGGGTGAAGTCATTTAAAAATGTGTGGTAATGGCTAGTGTTGCAACTATACAAAAATGTAGGCTGATTTCAAATACATATGTATTTATTTCAATTTTATGTCTGATAAATGCTTAATGGATGATATTAAAATTATTCTTCTATAATAATATTTGTAGAAAACCACTGAATCAATCATTTTTAAAGTTATGAAGTGCATTTAGTCATCACTGAATTATAATTGAAAATATAAAGTTAAATGTAAAGTAAAACGTTATAAATTAATAATAAAGATTATTGGAATATATTTTACAAGAAAATACCATTTGAGTCTTTTTACTTCAGAATTTCATGTTTCATTCAATGTGTTCTTGCTGTTTCTTTTAAACAATTTTCACTCAAAATTGCTTGTATATTTACAAAGTAAATCTGAGACTTTAAAAACACGCTGGAAATAAAGGTAGAAAGACTGAAAACTTGCTCCAGTAGTATTGCTCCACTAATATTTCCCAATGTGTGCTTTATTGTGAAGAACACTCTCCTAAAGTTCATGGGCCATAGCGCATTGCTAATAATTGTCCCTGTAGTCCTGGTCTCCTTTAGCTGTGGTTCATATTAAAATGCAAGGCAGAAACAAACACATTGAGCAGCATTATTTATTGAAGAGAATGTGTCTAACCCTTTTCTGTCCTTCCACCCATTCTTTTTCGCTTCATCTTTCCCTCGCTTTCTCTCTTTCTCCAGCCCAAAGGACCAAATGCTGACTGGCGTTACTCTGCGTCGTTGAGGGCAGGAGTCCAAAGGTAAGCACTTTTGCTGTTAATAATGTCCTGAAAGAGTTACAGCCCTCTTTGAACTATTATGGAAAACATCTCTCCTCTGTTTTCTGTAGCTAAATAAAAAGTAAATGTTAAGTGTTTATTCTGATCTTGAGTTTGGTAGCTGTGTAAAAGGGTAAAACACTGTTAATCATGTCCTGCTCCAATTTCCTCATTTACTGACTGGCAATAATCAAATCCTGACCCTCAATATCTTGTTTGAACTTAATGACACTGAAGGGAGAGCAGAATCTAAAAAGCATCCTCAAAATATTATACATTACATAAAATGTTTCAAATGATAATTTTCAATCAAAGGATTGTTATCCCTTTATAAAAAAAAAATGATAATACTTTTCCAGTTTAGATTTTAGGTACCAAAAAGTTGACCATAAAATACCAAAAAACAATTATTTTTTTTGGTATTTATTAATAATTTGAATTACCTTTTTTTTTTTTTTTTCAGATTTCAGTTAATTTTTAATTTACATTTTAGTAATTCTGTTATGCTAGTTTAAAACATTAATTCATATTTATATCTTATTATTATTAATATGATTATTATATTTTACTTAAATATTTATGAGTACTTAAACATGTTTTTGTTTCATTTAGTTGCCAAAGCAACATTTCAAATTTTTGTTTATGTTTTTAAGTTTAGGGTTTTCATCTCATATTTAAGTTTTATTTTATTATAGCTTTATTTCAGTTAATGGAGACAATTTTATTTCTTTTAGTTTACCTCAACAATAATAACACTGGCTTATACAACTTACGAAAAAACATTACTCATATTGTTCAGTTCATAAAATCTGATGCACTAAAAATTAATTTTTATTATAATAACCAATTTTTACCTTGTTCTGTCATCCAATATATTTCTACATTATTTATTTATTTTATTTATTTATTTTTTATTATTATTACAAGGTTTAAATGCAATTGAGAAAAAATATTAGATTCCATTCCACAACCACATGGTATTGCATAATAGGTATACTAATATGTCTCTCTCTCTGTATATGTTTGCTGTTGAACAAATTCAACAATATAGAGTGGAATAAGAAATTTACAAGAAACCAATTAGTAAAATGGAAAGAATGTCAGTTCTTCCGTCTTCAGTATCTGTAATAGAGCCTCATCCAAACACCAGAATCATGACCACCAGGAGCTCTCTGACTTCTTCCTGACCTCTTGCCTCTTCCTCTGTGAACCAACTGTGCTCTGTCTGTCTTGATCACGCACAAACACAAGCATTAAAGCGTTTGCTAAGGGCCTTTCCTTTGCATAGTGGCTCTGCAGTCTGATCTTGAGTATGTAGGTCATCAGCATTCTGCACAGCAGATGCACAGTCTTTCACAACCAAGCATAAAGGACAAGCTAGCAGATGAGCTGACTGTGTGAGCTTACCCACACACCATAAGCAAGGAATTCAAATCTCAGGGGGAGAAGTTCGATGCACAAATACTGACAAAATGAGTCATCTCTGAAAGGCAAAATATTTATTCTCTTTACACTCTTTACACATACCCGTATACACACTAACATCTGGAGACAACAAGGCCCCCTCCTCTAACCACCACACACATACATTTTCCAAAGAGTGAATGACTGTCTGTTTTATGTGATCATTTTGTGCTGCCCTGTGGGCTCATCTCTGAGGATGCATTTGTGGTTGTGTATGCATGTTTTATGTGGTTTTCCATGACTGAGGGCTGGTCCGAAAAGGGGCACACACATAAACATAGTTCAACTTTGCATACTAACAAAACTATAGATATGCACCAGTATTAAATTCAATAATAATTCTGTCAGATAAGATGATTATTATAAGCTGAACATGTTATAAATGGCATATATAAACATTTTATTCGGGTTTGTCTAAATCAATTAATAATAAAACACTAAAGTTGAAAATCAGTAATTGTGAATGTTAATTTAGTCAAAAGTTAATTTAGGCATCACAACATTATAATGTACAGTATATTAATTTTGAAATTTGCTATTCAGTTGCTACAGTGTTATTAAATTCTTAGTGTTTTTAAGGTGGGCATTAGACTAGGGTAAAACTGATATTAACCTGATTATATATATAAAAAGAGAAAAAAGCATGCAAAACTGAATAGCCAGCATCGACTGATACCAATAAATCAAAGCCTTGGTGAGCATAAGAGACTTCTTTCAAAAACAAAAATCTTACCAACCCCAAACGTTTGAACGATAACGTATATTGCACATCCTTAATTAAATTAATTATTTCAATTTCAACAATAAAATGTAGAACTTATTATTATCATCATCATTGTCTTAGATTTACATTATGTAAATAAAGTTATGTTAATAACTTTCTCATTGACCCTCAATGGACAAAATTCCTGAATAACTCTCTCTCATACTTCCTCTTCATTCAGACTTGTTCCAAACACCTTGAGTATCCAAACCTCCTCTCCATCGGCTTTAAATCCACACCCCTCAATCGACAAGCCTCCCCTTAGGCTCGAGAGTTACTGATTCATTCTGCCAAAAGGCAAGGGTGCATTTCAGGTTTAAGGGAATTAGAAAGATCCATCATGCTAACACACACGTTGGATGAGAGTTATGGGAGCTGTAGCAGGCTGGGCACACCCTGTGCTGCATTGCAGATGCCCTGCTATACCCACTTCCTTTCTGCTCTGTACAATGCCTGTACATTTATAATGGATGTATAGGAGTGCTGTAGCAAAATTCACAGTCTTGCTCTGTATGGGAGCATGTCTGATCGTGGTTTCCATGGTGATAAACACACAGAGCCATGCAGAAAGCCAAAGGCCTTCGCTGGAAAGTGTATATAGTAAATGAAATGTCTTTTTAACGTAATGTTTTTTAATGCATATGAACAGCTCTAGGGTGTAGCGTGGCATTTGTTGAAATTGTAAGTACATACTACATCTTCAGCTGTCTACAACAAATTCCCAGGCTTATGTTATGCAAGGCCTGCTGACAGTCCAAGAGAGAGAAATGGTTGAGGAATGGAGATAAAGATGGTAAAGTAACTGAGCGATGTATTAGGGGAAATCAGATTATGAAATGGGCAAGAGTAGAGCGGCGTTGAAATGGTAATATATTTCCATACAATCCACATTATTTTTCTCTATGAACACTTTCACTTTCATTTTCCTGTTTCTTCATAATTCCTACACTTCAAAAAAAATCATATTCGTAAGATTTCTTTTGCAGTTAAAAGATATCATGAGTAATTGATATTTTGTCTTTTGGCATATTTTTTCTTCACTTGTTTTAGGCATCGACATAAACTAGTTAATAACAAGCAAGGATGCATTAAATTGATCAAAAGTAACAGTAAAGAGATTTCTAATGTTACAAAAGAGTAATATTTCACATAAATGCTATTTTGACATTTCTATTCATCAAAAAATCCTGAAATAACTATACATCACACATTCCACTAAATATTAAGCAGCACTGTTTTCATCATTGCTAATAATAATAATGAATAAAAATATGATTTGTTTTCGCCCTAAATCCTCATTTTAGAATGTTTTTTGAAGGATCACGATGTGACACTGAAGACTGGATTTATGACTGCTAAAACTGAATATTTTCAGCACAAATATATTTAAATAGAAAATAGTAATTTTTTTGTGCAATAATATTTCACAATATTACTGTCTTACTGTATTCATCACATAAATGCATCCTTGATAAGCATAAGAGACTTATTTCATTAAGATTCATTATTTTACATATTATACGGTATTTTACATTCATGATACAAATCCTAAAACCCAATTTAATATAGCTACTCAAACAAAACAAGTAATCATGTGGATTTTAAAATATACTTGAAAATATTTGATATATTTATATATATATATATATATATATATATATATATATATATATATATATATATATATATATATGTCTGAAAAAGCTTTTATATTTAAAATATACTTTTAATATTGATGATAAGAGGTCATTTTTGTACCATCTTGTGTATCTTTCTGCCTTCTGCCCTGTATATATTTAGACAATGTGCTCTATCAATGTGCTTTTCAGTTAGCATGTCTGAAGGAGTTAAAACATCATGACACCATCATGTCAACTCGCATGTCGCACACACATAACCTCACCCACAGACACATTAGATCACAGAGAGTCTAGCACACTCTGTCACATGTACTTTCACCATAAATATAAACATGCGAACACAGCAACTCTTGACACATAACACAGCTGTCCCCCTCAGACAAAAGCACAGCCGTATTTTAATGTGAAATATATTTCGAATCAGTTTTACTGAACATTTTCTCTGTGTATTTTTACTGGCACTCAAAAAATTGCTCTCGTGAAAAAAAAAAAAAGCTCAAATTCTTATGTGAGATATTTCAAGACTAATGAAATTGATTTTGATTTTAGTTCTGTGCATATGGAGGAGGCATCAGCTGTGATGCAGGGAGCGCAAGGCATGCTGGTCCAGAACTGGCCCACAGTCTCCAGTGCAGCAGGTGAGGTCACATCTTATAGACATCTGCAGTGTAATCAAATCTTAATCATCCAAAACCAACTACTCCATCTTCTCACAAAACTTCATGCTCTTGCTAATCTTGTAATTTTCATTCTAGCCAAATCATCATGTTCATCAAATACATCTACTACATCTGTTTTAATTAATATGCCTAATGTATATGGTGATTCTGGATTTCTTGTAATGAGTTTTAGGAATAAATCAAAACCGACTGAAAATTTTGACCCAGTTTGAAACTGACATGGATTCATGAATGTTTAAAACAACCTGCTTACAGCATGTTGGGTATATTCATCCAAAAATGTCAGCTCTTCCTCTCTGTCCTCTTCTTGCTCTTTTACAGTCTTGCATGCCCTGAAAGATCCTTAATCCAAGTTCAGGATGTACTTTGCGTTGTCTCTTTGTATTGAAACACTGTTCCCAAAATCCAAAATGGCATTGAATTAGACTTCCTGCAACTAAAAGTCCAGATAATGACTTACTGTGGTCTGTGTTGCGTCATTCTCATATAACTACTACCATAATTCCCTAGAAGTCCATTCTTCATTAACAAGTATTGATGTATCAAGGCCATTCTTACCATGACAGAATTTTATTTCTAATTTAGTGGCGTCCCTCAAATACTTAATTTAAACACATAATTAGGCGCATAATCATTAGTTGACACAATGAACCAATGTGCTTATTTTTGGTAAGCACACAATGATCAAGCACACACTGTAAAGTTTCAGTGACAACCGCATTTAAATATGGGAGTGAATCCTCTAAGTTATCATTTTGTATTTTTCGGAACAGAACTCTCTCTTGCATTGCGATGATTGACACCATGGTAACTAAAGTAACATTCAGGCATCTCACATGTTTGGTATCGGCTATTTTTTACCAAAGAGTCATTTTGTGATATATGTTTGTTGATTTTTTTAAACTAAACATCTGTCAACAAGCAATAAAGTAGGTAAGTGCAGGTTGCAATATGTTGGTATGTGGCATATTTCCAAGATAGAGCGTTTGGATTTACTATGGGGTTGTTCTTATTTGCTTACCTAGTTTCATGTGATTTTTATTGTGCCATGCATACAGAAGAGCGACACAAATGGTATGTGTTTAAGTACGTTATTATCAATTAGTTGTTCAGGGGTTGCATTTCCCCTACAGCAACGTTGTACAACGTTGACAGTGTACAACTCGTTGCTTAACCACCATAGTACGATGCATTGTTGTAGAAATTAATTGTTTACTAAACTTGTTGATTCAAAAATATAGGACAGTCATTAATGACAACATTTGCACATGGTAGACTAATAACTTCCTACTAATTCATCGATTCAAGTTTTTGAGATGCTGCTATATTGGACATTGCAGCAGATGACTACGCTATTTTTGTTCTTTTCCATTATGCTTTATTTTAAGTCTGATTCAACTCTGTTCCCTCTTCTGTCATGTTACTTTCGCATTTATGCACGTGCACTCTTCAAAAAAAATTATATATATTTACCTTTAATCATTTACCAGACGCTTTTATCCAAAGCGACTTACAAATGAGGATAATGGAAGCAATCATTTAAATGTATCATATTTAAAATATAAAGATTGTATGGTGCCACTATAGCACCGTTTTGCTTCGGGTGTCCCGAGTTTGGGTCACAGCTCTGTGGAACTTTCTCGATCCCATCCCTCACTCTGCCACTTTGCTTCCTGCCTAAATACTGTCCTATCAAAATAAAGACAAAAACGCCAAAAAGAAATCTTAAAAAGTCCACGTCATATTAAGAAGAAACTATGCTTCTAACCACAGGCTGACAGTTGTAGTTCCAACCACACAGCTTTGCAATGTTATTTGTGAATGTCTGTTTCAAATATGGTTTTGGGAAACATTGAATCACTGAATTATGATGGTAACAATAGAATATACGAAAATAGTTGGCTAATGAAGGTTTTGGAAAATGCACCAGCAGAATTTCTGTAAATGCGGTTGTCACTACATGATTTTTTTTGTTAATTAAGTTGTAGAATGTCGTTGTCACTCCCATAAATTACTGAACTGTGTGTGTGCAGAACAGGATTAAGCATTAAAAAGGTAAAATGACAACCGAATTAAGCTGCAGAGTACCAGCCCAATGTGCTTGAATGGCATTTTTCATTTACTCTGCTAAAGCTAAGAACCAACGCATCTAAATATTGTGATGCAAGCGGCCTGTTTGGGGTTAAATTTGCATTACTGATATATGTTTGTCCTCAAAGATCAGCCAGATAGACAGAGAACAATCAATCTAATGTGCCATCAGAGGATGGCAGGTCTCCTGGGTGATGAATGGTGGAGATATTGACAGGCTGATAGAGCAGAGCTGAACTGGAATGACAGCAAACAGTGGGAAAAAACAGAATAAGTGGGACAGATCAAGAGAGGCAAAGAAAGAAAAGAGGAGAGAAGAAAGGGAAACCAATTGATTCTTTATGAGCAACCTGCAGAGAGGTGAAGCAGAAGGATGAACTACACACCATGAATCTGAAAGACTTATGAAAACCAGTCTAGTTGTCCGACTAAATAGTTATTATTAGCAGGCTAATGTTGTGTTATTGAGGCAACGCAGGTGTGTTGTGTAACCGCTGGTTTAGTGCTTGTAAATAACAACACGGTTGAGGTCATTCGAACAGGAGGAGCAGAAAGGAGGCCAAGCAGGAAAATGAGTCACAGATTAATGTGACGTAGCACGTAGCACAAAATTTATGATAATGCTATACCGAGAGTCATTTAACAGATAATGCATGTGGGATGCAGAAAGACGGCAGGAAATAGGGGAGGGAAGAGATGATAGAATGAGTGTGATGCTGAAAGAGAAGAGTGGGGATGCGGGGGTTGGAGATGCACAGAGGTTCAGGATTGGCAGACCCCCTCCGGTGGTCCTGTTGCTAGGAAACACTGTGTGACTTGTTGCCAGGCAACAACAATGAATCTTAGACACTGCAGCAAGAGCAGCTGGGAGTGGGCTAGTGGGGGTGAGGGAGGAGGTTTCCATGGCAACCAGGCTACTCAAAATGGAAGAACGGGCAAGGTGTAGAAGGGGAGAGGAATGAAGAGGAAGATAAAAAGATCATATGAAAAATAATGGCCTGTTAGGACCAAAAATAGCACAAAAAGTAGCACCTACAAGATTTAGCTTACAGATGAATGTGTGTTAGAACACGCATTTTAATGCATTTTTTTTTTTTTTTTGACTGCACTAACAAGCAATACAAAACATAATGCTGCTGTATATCATTGCTGTCAGGTATAAGCTTCAAATGCCCAAAACTTACCATGAAACGAATGGCTTGATATATACATGTGTCATCTTAGTAATATTTAGCAAAAATGTTGAAGTTTATAAAAACCTAAAACATCCGCAAGTGGGGTTCATTTTACTGACAGTTTGAGGATCCAGTGAAGTTCCAGAGTTCAGTCACAAGCTCTTTGAAAAGGTTTTTATTGGTCATTTTTTTTTAAACCCTTCCAACAGACATAAAGGGTGACCAGCTGCATTGATTTACAAAACAAACAAACAAACAAAAAAATATTTTATATTATTTAAAAGGAAAAATAATTTTGAACAATCAGATACTAAATCTTAACCAAATCTTAACAGTTGAAAAAAATGTAGAATGAAAGTCATGTGGTGCAACCAACAAACAGAAATATGAAGATTGTTTTTTTTCCTTTCTTATAAGAGAATACAAAATTAATAAAAGAATACATTTTTTAAGAACTAAGGATGTTTAAAACATTATTATTATTTTTTAATGTGGGCACTTATTTGTCACTGACTTGTATAACAAAGAGAGAAATGCAATGAGCTCCACTCTGCCGATCTTCTCTTTAGTCTCATGAGGACTAGACCTAGTCTTCTCAGTTGACCTGCTCTGACATGAAACTTTACACACACATGCACTGATATTGCTGCCATAATAAAAGCCACAGGGAGATGGAGTGAGGTGTGACTAACACATGAACATATGAGTTACTTTCTCACCAGAGATCTGACCATTCTGCAAGTAAATGCTATGATTCTAATCCACAATTTCTACCCTTCTAAGCCAAATGTGATCTGTCAAGCCCAAGGGGAGGCACACAATGTCTGTGAATGTGTGCATGTAAAACGCTCCCTCATTGACTCTCTTCTGTACCATCTGTGTACCATGAGAGTTTTGTATGGATGGAGAGGTGGTATATTTTTAGGATGGCGAAGATTTTGAGCAGTTATACATAATGGATCAATTGTTACAGAAAAAAACAGCACTTTTCATATTGATGGCATATTTTGCGTGTCTAAATTTAGACATGAACCTGAAACTGAGCAGGATAAGGATTCCAAATTTATTCTAGCTGTTGCACACAAGCATAGACACACAATCCACCCATGCAGATTCACTTAAGCAGAGGAAAGAATATCAAAATGGATAATCCCTGCTAGGTTTTGCATTTATTGAAATAAGTAATAATACATGTACAGATCAAAAACAAACAAAATTGCATTTCATGGCCATGCTTAGATCTAAATAATACACAGAAATGAAAGTAGGTCATAGAGGAACTGGTGTGGAAAAGAGCCCTGTTTCTGTAGGGAAAGTAGTACATAAGTCTCTCACTCCAGACTCAGCTCTCTGTCCCTGTTGGGGTGGTACACTTTCAAACATGAACATTGTATGAAAGTGCACTCCAGAGTGATGCAGTGTCCCTCTTGTAGGTTTAGATCAGTGTTAAATAAAGGAAACCAAACATGCTTCTCCAGTCATGCTATAGATGCAGATTTTTGGCATACCTCGAAGAAATAAAGATAGAAAGAAAGTTGATCAATATTACATTATAATATGTGCCACATTCTTAGAAATGAAATGTTTTTAAGTTTAAATGCAGTGACTCTTGTTACATGGTGTAACCACAAAGTAAAAAGGAATAACATTTATTTATTTGTCACATATCATGAATAATTAATAATAAATATATTATTTACAAATAGTTTCTGGGGAGCCACACCATATAAAATTTTAAAACCATAAAAACTAATCCCGCCTTGTCATAACAAACTCAAATTATCTAATATTTTTAGAGCTTTACTGAGTTTGACACACAGTCACAAGGGTCTCTCTTTTTCTATATTTTTTTCAGAATGTTGATTTCATCACATGACTTTGTTGGTTGCATGACAAAAAGTGTTTTTGTATTTTTAAAAACTGAAGATGCTGATTAGGACTGCTGATTTATAAAAAAAATAAAAAAATAAAATAAAATAAAATAAATAAATAAATAAATAAATAAAATCAACAACATCAACCTACTACAACTGTTACTAATATATTACTTTTCCCAACCCAAGTCTTTTATAAAAAAATAAATAATAATAAAATAAAATAAAAAAAAACATTATATGCCAAACCTTTTCATTTCAGGAACTGTATTATTTAACAAAATATTATTATTATTATTATTATTATTATTATTATTATTATTATTATTATTATTATTGTTATTATTATTATTATTATTATTATTATTAATTAATTAATTAAAAGTATCTACAAATAATTATACTAGTAGAAATTTAGGGCTTTCTTCACTGAACGCTCCTCATAAAACTCAAAGTGCATATGTAATTTCACTGTAGAAACCCATTGTTAGGTGTCTGTGTCTCAAACAAAAATTAGAAATTAGTAATTGTGTCATCTTACTTTTGGTTTTAAACCTGACTTCATTCATTAGGCAACTCAGTATCTTAAAGGGGTCCTGTTATGCATTTTCAATTATTATTTTTTTTTTTAGTCAATGTGTAGTGTGTATGTTTGCACATAAAAAGAATTTTTTTTTGAAAAAATTTTTTTTCAACTACAATGAACGGCTCGTTTGGACAACAGCATTGTTTTCTGGGGTATTGTGATGTCACAAAGTGGTCAATCAGAATATCATTAAAATAATTCCCGCCATACAAGACGACGACAAAGAAAAAGTGCTTCTTCATTTACATTTCTACAAAACAACGTACAGTGCATTCAGGCTATACATTTTTTTTTATTTTTACCAGTATATGTGTTCCCTGGGAATTGAACCCACAACCGTTTGGGCTGCTAACACAATGCTCTACCACTGAACCACAGGAACACCTGCTGCAGATTTGGTGCATCAGAGAAAACGTCTCAGGTTACTTATGTAACCATGGTTCCCTGAGTAGGTATATCCCAAAACCAATATGTTTGAAAGTCATCAACTTGATCTATGATATAATGCTGGAGTAGGTAGCAGTAAATATCAAGCTTTCAAATGAGAGGGGGCCTGATGATCTAGAAGGGAGAAGCCTCCATTCTGGACCATCAGCAAGGTGGTTACTATGAAGCTATAGAACCACCCGAACATCATAGGTCCAGCATTGGAAACTAATGCAGGAAGTTCCTACCTAACCTCGGTCAGGTGGAGAGATGGTGGTTACAGGGGAATTAGGAAGAGGAAGATATGGCAGATGTTAAACCACCCGAAGGAAATGAGTAGATACTCAAATATCACTCTAATCCGGAAGAAAGCACTAAAACCTCGTCTGGATCACATCTCTTATCTTGCCTACCTCCCTTTGAAACTCGATTGGAGTGGATGGGTTCGAGCCATGACACTAGCCTTCTGTTCCCATTTCTGATTCACATGCATCCCTTCGATGTTGGCATAACTAGTATGCTGGAATCTGTGGATGTGGGATGAGAATGGATTTTTTAATTATTATTTTTATTTTATTTTTCAAGCCAGAGTGCAGCATAATGTGGTTATCTGAGAAGGACATGATATAAACCATCTGTGACAGACCCACACTATACATTTCTTGTAAAAACAAAAGGAAATAACTGATAGGGAGAAATTTCCCATCAGATTATTACCATGTTCTCACCACGATGCAATGCAAAGCATGCTCCGCCCAACTGCTAGATTACCACAGAAATCATCGTGAGTGAACCTGCTGCCACTAATGCATCACTATTCATGTGAGAGGAGAACACACTTATGCACACACTGTCTACAAACTCGGGTAAATTGTGAAATCCTCACATCCCCCTCAGTACCCCCGTGAATGCATCACAATGAGCACAGCGAGAGCTGAATGCATTTACATTTCACTACACACACACACACCCACAGCATACGAGCCATGTGAACTGCAGGTATCAGAGCAAAGCCTCTGGTGACAAACATGCACTCCTAAACACTGTTGCAAACACGGATATAGTTCGACGTTCCCTTGAAAGGGAATGAAGAAGAAGAGCTGCTGTAGCATCAAGTTTTCATCATGTCGAAGAAATGCTGTTTATTTCATAAACTGCTGACAGTACAATACTGGACAATGATGTAATAGGCAGAATTTACACTTCAGTTATGAGACCATGGTATAAATAATTTCAACTAGATAACAGTTTAACTGCAATTCATGTTATAATGTTAGAAATAAAGAACAGTAAACATAATATATATTACTGTTGCACTTATCTATACATAGTAAATGCACTTATTTTAAAGTGGTTGTTGACATTGTTTCTAAAACTTGATTTAGCCAAAATAATAATAATAATAATAACAAAAACAGTAACGTTACCACTCTATTTTGTCTTGCAGTATCTGTGCATGCAAAGGTTCTGCATGATCCCCTGGTTCAATATTCACAGGGTCTGAATCTGGCTCAAATTAAAATGTCAATATGATGCCATCTGGAACTTGCTGCTTGGGCAAGGGGCATGGTAGTACCAAAACACCATCAAAGTTGTTTGCAAATCACAACGAACTGGGACAGCTAACCAATCACAACACATTTTGTTTTTCGGAAGGTGGGCCTTCATCAAATCCGGAACTAATAGAGATGTTTATGCATATTTTAATAATGTAAATTATGTGAAAAATAATGCATTTTTCGAACCACCAAGCATGATAGCATGTTCTAGTACACCCCCAAAACAACATCAAGACTTTGTAAAAGAGCATAATAGGACCCCTTCAATTTATATGAGGAAAGTAATGATGATACAATCTAATTATTGTAATTTTTTTTTCATTCAGATGGGGAGGGAGAGGGACAGATGTCCCCTCCTGTTGGAGCTGGAATCAACAGTAACAGCTGGAGCTTTCGCTACGGTGCAGGCCCCGGCTATGGTCCTCCACAAGTCCTGAAGCCAGGAGAGATCCCCCCTGAAGCCTTCATCATTCCTGGCTCCCCTGCTTTCATCTCCATCCGGCAGGACCCAGGTGCTGTTGATGAAAAGGGCGAGTTCATCACCTTCGGAAAGAAAGAGGAGTCTAAGAAGAAGAAAAAGAAGAAGAAAGAAAAGAAGGACAAGAAGGATAAAGGAAAAGATGATTGCGAGGAGTAACAAAGAACATCCCTCTACAATATTACAGCTATCAACTTATGTTTGTAACAAACGCTGACAGACAGAGAAAACCAAAAATACTGAAAATGTAAAGAGAGGAGAAATTCCTTCTATACCTTATCTACCAATTCCAGTTTAAGAAAGAATAGAGTTTGTGCTGTACACACAAACATAAAAATCTAAATTAACCCTGTGAACTTATGACTGTGATTGGCCATTTTTCTAGTTCTGGTGAAGAAATAAATCAGCAATGTCCAAGAAAGAACTCCAGTCTGCAAAATGCAAACCAAGCTTTGCACCTTGCACATTTTCAACCACGATGAGGGAAGTACCTCTCCTCTTTTGAGAGGTTCAATGAACTCATGCCATACCAAGAGCTTTTTCTAACTTCATTCCTGCCATCCTCCCTCCATGTCAAACGGGGAAGAAACAACCACCTCTGGGCCCATCTCACTCCTTGATCTGCAGGAATCAAAACTTTGTAAAAAACAAAACAAAAACAAACAAAACAAAAAAAATCTACACCTTTATCAGAATGATCAGTGTCTGATTTCTACAGCAGATCAAGAATAAATTCCCACAGAGATGGGAATGTAGCAGCAAAATCACTTGCTTTACACTCAGAAAAATGTCCTAGAACGGGGCACAGAAATCACTAACGCTTCTGTCCTGCTCCAAAAGTAATGCTGCAATCTCTGAATGATGCTTTACTCAGTATATTTTCTAATCTTATACAGTCCAAAATCATGCAAGCCCATGATTTGTATGAATGCAAATCACAAATTGATGTGCATTCTTGCTCCTTAGTGCTTAATACACTATGAACAGGCTGTCAACATGCTTTACACTTAAAATCACCACAGGACTGAAGCACAACAGCCTCTCAAATGTCTGTAAAATAGTAGAATGAATGCTTGTGGCTTCATTTAACAAAACACCAACTTCCTTTGCTGCTGTTTTGAATGTCTGATAGATGTCAACCCACTTCCTGCCAACTTCATGTCTTAGTCCAGCTACTTGCCCTTAGCTACTGCTTGTAACTGTTGTATAGCTGATGTTGCCAACCTCCCTTTATGTGGTGTGCAGTACTGACCCCTGGTGGCTCATATTGTACAATGTATCAAGAAAGAGCAGATAAATCAAGCCAATATTATCGTTACTCTTTTTTTTTTTTTTTTTTTTTCTTGAAATATAAGCACAGGTCCTGGGCCCTACATGTACACTCAGTGTTTATGCTACACACACACCAGTGTTTATGCTCTCACATCAGCTGAACCACCATGGACTATGCAGACATGCTTTTGGACATGTTTAACTACAGCATATGGTGCTTTCCAGGAGAAAAATAGTGGTTGAGTGGAGATTAGTGTGAGAAGACCACAGTGGTGGACAGTACAGAGTTTTTCTAATGTATATAATCAATGATGAGATATAGCTTCATGACAGTTCCATAGTTGTTGATTAACATTTTGTAAATAATGGGAATGTTTCCTTAACATTCAGACATCATGCTTAAATGTTCTGTTTTTAAGAAGGAGCAAATCTGTCATTTCTTTCCCTTCTAAGTCTGCAGATACATTGTTCAGTAAAGGAGAGATGTTTGTGCTGCTATGAGACCGTATCATCACAACACACACACACACACACACACACACACACACACACACACACACACACACACACACACACACACACACACACACACACACACACACACACACACACCCTCTCTCTCCTCTCTCTCTCTCTCTCTCTCTCTCTCTCTCTCTCTCTCTCTCTCTCACTTGAGTCTCTTTCAGGTGTGGTTCAGTACTGTCAGATCACAAAGTGACTGTTTTGCATGTTAGACGCAATTAAAACAGAAATTATATATATAGATATAAATGAACAGATATGTTTTTCATATTTTTTTTCTAATTTCTGATGGAACTAGAGATGTGAATTGACTCTGCTGAAGTATGTATACATTAATCAAATTATTCATACAAAACATACACTGATTACATACACATGTCGCATAAAAAGAAGACACCTAAACATGTTGGCTCTGTATTGATTGACATTTGCATTAACATTATAGGTATATGTAATGCTGTACTGTTATGGTCTTAATTACTTTTCTTTACAACCTTATGATTTTTGCAACTTAAAAGGAACATTCCTTTGTTTTGTGCTAGGCTTTAAAATCAATGACACTGTAATGTGAGCCAGTTCATATGTCCCTATAATATAAACCTCTCCCTTAAAAAAAAAAAAAAAAAAAAAAAAAAAAGATAAAAAAAAAGGAAATAAAAACGGTCTATGTATTCTGCTTGTGTGTAGTAATTATATATCAATTCATCCAGTGCCCAAGTGGCACTATGCTTTTGACTTTGACAGTGCAAATCTTTTGGACAGATTTTTTTTTTTTTTTTTTTGTATTCCTGCTCATCAGTGTAATGGTGTTTATTATTTTATATTAATTTATGAAATCTAGTAATGTGTTTTGTTTATAAATCACAAATAAAGTTTTCTTTCATAAGTATTGGAGATGTATCAGTGGTTTGTATTCTGTCTGTGTGTATTGTTACACAGTAACAGCATTTGCTTGCATAATATTCTCTATTATTATTATTAATATTATTATTATTAATAAAATTATTATTTTATTTTATTTATTTATTTTGTATCTTCTGCGCTAAAAAATATAATTATCACACATGCATTTTTATCTTAAATATAGACCTAACACTTTTTACCAGCTGGGTATTGGTCATTAAACTGGTTCCCAAACAGACGCTTACAGTGGCAGGACATATGTTAACTTGACTGAGCTTTCTATTGCAAGCTTTTCGGTAACTGTTCAAATGGACCTGAAAGTTGCATCTGCAAAAATCATAACTCGTCTGAAAACAAACAAAAAAAAAAAAAAAAAAAAAACCGCCGCTATTGTTCTTCAAGGAGTGAAAATGTAGGATTACGTTATGTTCGCATATTTGAGTCGAAAATTATTTGAATTAACGAGAAATGAAAAGCTTGATCGGCAAGAATTTGATTGTAAATATAATACAGTAGTGAAGTATAAAAATGTATGCACTGACAATGCTATCTTTCAGCGTAACATTACACACTAACGCAAAAGCTAAAACTAAAGCGAGGCAATTAGTTTGGAAAATTCATATTTAAATATACATCAGATGTAGACTGCTGACTGTTACCAAAGTCATTGTCTTTGCTGTTACAAAGGATACCAGTGCAGGTTGCGTGCAGTTCAATACAGTAAGAAAAAGGCTGTTTCG
Organism: Carassius gibelio; assembly: GCF_023724105.1. Lineage (NCBI taxonomy): Eukaryota > Metazoa > Chordata > Actinopteri > Cypriniformes > Cyprinidae > Carassius > Carassius gibelio. The sequence goes on along the minus strand of NC_068380.1, from coordinate 14,047,643 downwards.
TTTCGGACATTATTGCCTAAATCTGCAGTCGGACTTTCTATTCCAGAAGTCTCGTTCCGCGACTATACGGAGTGTGCTGTCCATGGTGCTGAAAACACCCGCCAGTTTGTGGCGTTGGTAGCTGTCATGAACTACATCAATATATGCTCTAAAATTTGTATATAAATGACTCTTTATCCATTTAAATGCTCACAAACAGTTTAAATTAAATGAAAGACTGCAATCTCATACTGGTAGACCTACTGATGTGGTTTATCTACAGTGTGAACAAACTTTAAGTTCTTGTGGGACTCTGATGAATAGTGACGTCGATTCTAATTTGTTGCACCTGTCTGGCGAAGGGGAGTGTACAGAAGTAAAGGTCTGTTTTAATCCTTAAATGTTGCCTTTCTGTACTGTGACTTGGAAACACAGTTGAAAAAAAAATAAATAAATAAAGATATTATGATAACGATGCACTTAAGTCCTTAAAATGTTTTAGAACAGATTGTTTTCCATTTGGGCATTGTCTTCCTTTTATATTTTAATATACATGTATTTTTATATTCCCTTTGACTTCCAGAAAGTATGAGGAAAACCTTTTCAAGTTATATCTTCTTGCAAGAATATAAATTATAGTATCGACACCTCTGTCTGCTCCTGAGCCTTATGTTATTAACATTTTACATGGTCATTTTCAACATCCTGAAAGAGTTGTAGACTGCGGCGCCTTTAAAATTAACCTTTATAAATGAAATGAGTGTGCTGACGGGGTTTAACGTTTTGCCTATAGGTATGTTCACACTACGCAGTGTGTCGCTGTTGATCTGTGCTGTGAATTTGTTCATCGGTCCACCCATTTGCTTTGCATCCTTTTTTCAGATCACACCTCTCATAATCAGACCACTGTTGATTGTGTCTGAGGACAATAAATATCTTAATACTAGGCCTATTAAATTTTCTATTGAATTTCCTTATCGTTTATTTAGATTGCAATACACGTCAGCATACGCCTCGCGGCTGGAAATTTGGAAAGCTGTTGTCCTTTATTCATTCGCTGTTTCATTGTACTTAGAATATATACGTTATTCATGTGAAAATAAAGAGAGGGTCAGTGGTCGGCAATATTGCCCAGGATTTAAGAGTCAATATGATACATTTTCATCACAGAATACAAGGATTGAGTTTGATGGAAGAAACCGCTACTGTGAAATCAACGCGCAGGGAACTGGTTATACATGAAAGGATTGACCGAGAAGAGATTTCTTCATGGAAACCCCCCTTGAACAAACTCTGGAGATTCAAGACATAAACGGCAACAACCCGACCTCCCCCCACAGTAAGGTAAAATTAGATATCCCAGAGTTTACAGTTAAAGGGTCCCGATTTTTCATCGACGAAGCTGCGGGCCCAGACAGCGGAATAAATTCAGTATAATGTTATACGTAAGGAATAATTGATAACTGGCCGGTGAATTATCAGAAAAATAATGCACACCCTAAGTCGCGTCGTTGCCATTACACCTCGGGTGTGCATTATGTTTCTAATAATTCAACAGTCAATTATTCCACCACACCTCAAAACATCCGATACGATGATACATTTAAAGGGAATTGTGCAGTTTTTGTACTTAAATCGCTATTGTTAGTAGGATTATTTATTCCGCATCTCATCCAATGCCTCTTTTGCTAGTTCGAAAACGTAATTTTAAAATGGGATGCTTGAGCCGTTGATAGCATTCTAATGCAGTTATTAAATAAGTTATTAGAAAGAGATCGAGCGAGAGAGAGAGAGAGAGAGAGAGAGAGAGAGAGAGTAAATATTTTTATTTACAGAACTGCATAAAACAATTAACAGGGTATACATTATCCCATAAAAAATGTTCCTACAAAAAATGTGAGATAACAACTTCAACCTCAAACATAGAACACAATACTCCTTTGCTACACCATTTTAGTTCAAAGGAAATTAACTCATCCATAGATTTATAAAAATTAAAATCAATCAACACTCGCGACTTTATAAGAGTTGAAAACAACACAGTAGCATTATGTCCAGGCCTTTGCACAGTCTTATTTTCCCTACTTGAATAGATAGCTAATTTAGCTTGACCCAATATAAAATTCATTAACTGACAATCAATTTGTCTTTTCTGCAGATATTTAGCACCCAGAAAAAATAGCATCAATAGCATCCATTAAAAGCATCAAAAAGACTTCTCAATGCATCAAACAGCTTCTCTTTTAAAACAAAGGAGACATTTTGAGCTCGCATCGGGATTTAAAATAGAAATAAAAGCATTGACAGCTACCACTCCACGGATAAATTTCCATTGTATTATTTCCAACTCTCTTTGTTAACGGTGGTTTAAACAAAACTCTCCAGTCAGGCTTAACATTCTCATCCAAATCTAAGAAAGAACGCCATGGTGTATCTATTTTGTTGTCTAAAATCTTTTTGTTAAAAACCAAAACACAAGCTTTGTACAAGACTTTCCCTGTAACCGAAAAGAAATCAAAACACAAGGACTTCCCAGTGTTTAACAACAAACCCATACAATCATCTAGTTTGGGAGACAAGTACATGTTCGGAAAATAGTCTTCAGCATTAGGGGTCTCTGCTACCTATACAATAGTTTGCTAGTAATTTTCTCTCTTCATTTGTAAGAGCAGCCTGCCACTTTGCCATCAGTTGAGCAACTTTACGATTTAAAAAAATGTCCCAAATGAAATGCTGTTTTCTCAATGTTCATGAAATTAGGTCCAGCTACATTTAGCAGAAATCTTAAAATGTTGATCTTGGATTTGCAAAGGATATCACTTAGTCCAGGAAAGCTGTATTCAACAGCAGAAATGTCTAAACGAGCTACATTTATTATGGGCTCCTTTAACAACCAGAAGTGTGATTTCGTACATGGTGCCCTCTGTTGATTAAAAAGAGTCCATACTTTAAGAAGATTTCAATAAAACATTGGCATATTGGAGGCATCCAGTTTTAGGGGGTCTAAAGTTTTAGTCCTCCCAGACTCTGTAAAATAGCAGATGCAGCTACTCTCCAACCAAAGTCACTTGACCCCGAAAGAAGCCTTTGTATAAATTGTAGATGGAAAGCTGCAGTTCTGCTTTGCAAGTTTATCAGTCATTTTCCACCTTTTTCTTTTGGCAAAAAAATAAAATGCTTTTAGTAATCCAGTGTAAATTATCCCAGGAAAAAATCCACCAGTAAGGCTTGAATTTCAGACATCATTTTCACGATTGGATCTATACATGCCAGCTTATGCCAGAGAGAGGATGCAATTAAATTACTGATAACTAAAGTATGTCCTTTACAGGACATGTTTGGGGCCAGCCATTTCCATTTGGCTAATCAACCTTTAATCTTTTCAACGATCCCTTCCCAATTTTTCTGTACAGTGCCCTCATCTTCTAAAAAGACCCCTAAGTATTTCAAACCCCCTTTACGCCAAATTAAACCATCAGGAATGCTTAGATTCTCTCCTGTCCACTTTCCACATATTTTTGACTTTTGATTATTACATGACATCAGCGTAGCGGATCGATGAACGTTATAGTTAAAACCAGGTATATTTAACCCAGTCAAATTTACTCTTATCTGTTGCAATAATGGTTCTATGGCTATTGCATATAGAGCATTCCTGACAGCGGACATCCTTGCTTTACACCTCTACCAACCTTGAAAGGATTGCATAAACCACCGTTCACTTTCAGCACACTCTCAACATCAGTATACAGCATCTTAACCATTTACACAAAACCTCGAAAGAAACCAAAAGCTGCTAAGGTTTTCCAGAGGTAATTATGTTCAACTCGATCAAAAGTTTTATCTTGATCATTAATAATATTATCAACAATGGACCTACCAGGTATACAGTAGCTCTGGTCCGGATGAATAACTTGCTCCATTAGCTCTGCCATTCTACTAGCCAAAATTTTAGAGAGCAGCTTGTAATCTGTGCAAAGCAATGACAGAGGGCACCAGTTCTTAATATCCGTCAGGTCTCCTTTTTTTGGGAGGAGTGTAAGAACTGCTCTACGGCAGCTCAAAGGCAGCTACCCTTGAGCTAAACTTTCATTGAACACATCAAGCAAATCCACCCCTAACACTGTCCAGAAAGAAATATAAAAGTCTACTGGAAGAACATCGATGCAAGGAGCCTTCCTAGACTCCATGCCCTGAAGGGCCTTGTACAACTCCTCTAGGCTCATTGCCTTACAGAGTTTTATATTGGCATACTCAGACACCTGCACCAAGTTTTCAAAAAGAACATTATCAGTGTCAGGCTCTGCAACACATTCACAGCTGTACAGCTTTTCATAAAAAACAAGCTGCCCTCTTTCAAGCTGCCTTAAATTAATCTTTTCTGTCCATTCTTTTTAGAAAACACAAAAAAATTGTTGGAGCTTTGATCTGATCAATATTCTGAAAACGGTACCGAACCAGAGCTCCTTGCACCTTAACCCCTAAAAGATCAACAAGTTTAGTTTTTTTTATTGTAAAAGCTTCCAAAAAATCCCTCCCCCCAGCTCATTCACTTGTATTTCGACTATTGAAGCCTCCAGGTTTCTCATAGATTTCGTTAACTGTACAGTAATATTTCGAGTATGCTGTTGACAAAATTGTTTCATTTGAACCTTACCAAAGTCGCACCAATGACTGGAATGTATTCTTTGTAGTTCTAAATGTTTCTCCCAAAAAAATTACAATTCGGTTTGAAGTTTTTGGAAAATACTACAGCAACTCCTCCACTGATAGCACTTTTTTTCTTTTTTTTTCACATCTCCATTTACATTCACTGAAGCAACACTAATTTCACCCATAAAGAATAAAAGACAAAACACGATAATCATTAAATTAGCTTTTTTCACCACCATCATTGCTTATTTCAGTATTGAGTTCTCACTAGCTTCTTTAACCTGTAAATTAATTTTTTGGTAAAAAAGCCTTCAGTCATCAGACACCTTATCTTTTCAATAAACTGTTTCAGATCAGGAAAAAAAATTATTTACTCGTACCCTATTTTTATTTTATTTTGTTTGGTTAAAGAAACAGTTTTATATCATCCACTTCATAATTACGACTCACACATTCACCCTGTGAAAGAGAGTGGCTACAATCTGATTCACTGTCACTCTCTGTGTCTGCCTGGTTTTCACATTCACCTACATCCATCCTCTTTACACTTCTCAAATCACAGTTATTATTACTTTTCCTTTGTTTTAGCGGTACCTTAAACAGTGTGTGTTCTGCCTCTATGTCAATGCCATCATTCTTGCCTATTTTCTCCATCAAAGGCTGTTTTTCTACCTCGCACTGCGAGATCTCTGACAACTTAAGGCATTACTGTCCGAACAAGTGACTATTCGATTCATCAAGTTGAGTCCGTCATCAAAAGACCCAGTGTCAGTGGACTCTGCATTATCTACCGAACACTTCCTCACAATAATTTCAGGATTAGCATGATTTATCTCTTACTGCTCTGCTGCAATCGCCTCAGTTCAGCTTGTTCTTCCACGATCGCGCTTGGCTCTCTACCAGTACCGCCGCTCCCTATACGCAGAGTATGCAGTTTGTGTAGGACACTGACTCCCAGAGGGGGTATCATCCCAGTTGCTCAAAAAAAAAAAAAAAGTGCCATTCTCCCATCCGCCCTCGCCACCTCATGTTTGTGGCTGAATGTTCATAACTGGTGGATGGACATCTTTTCCCGGGTAAAGGCCATCAGCAATCCGGCGCAGAGAAAATAAAATGTCTCTAAAGTTACATGCGATATTGGTATACACTTTTCTAACGTCAGTAGCATTTGAGGAGAATGACTTACAGTCATAAAAACAACTGTAATTGTTAATCTAGGTGTCAGCTAAGCACAATTTAATTGAATGTTTGATATTTATTAAAATAAACTGTAAATCATATGTAAATTATTCTACTTTTTCGCATGGGCTCAAACACAAATTTGAAGCTCAATAGCATTTGAGGAGAAAGACTTGCAGTCATAAAACAATTGTAATGTGTTCATTTAGGTGTCAGCTACAAATTACCCATGGTTTTAACAATAACACCACAAATCATCATTCTTGTATATATATATATATATATATATATATATATATATATATATATATATATATATATATATATATATATAAACAATAAAAAAACAATGAGGCAATAATGATTAATTAATAATTAATTAATTAATAATAACACTGTTAAAATACTTAATGTAGGCAAATACAAAATAAACAATTGATGTACATGTTATTACAAATGCCTGCAAAGGGAGCCAAATGCCATGCAATTGCTGCTGTTACACTTACAGGAGAATCAAATCCTTGTTTAGGCTACTGACCAAACATTTAATTCAAATATTCACTTAATTTTTCATTTTTGGCCACCTTTTTGCTATAAATGACACAGCCTTTATAATTTCTTCAACAAAAAACATGCATATCACAACCCTTACAAAAATAAACCATGGTTTTATCATAGTAAATTAATCTCAGGTTAATTTCCTCTTGCATGATTTCTGAATACTTGAGAATAGAAAAATTAATTTGAGTCATAATTTAGTTAGCCATAGGTAAATGTCGAAAGCTACTATTGTAATTTGTAAATAATACAAATTATTCATTTACTTTTTTATTTGATTAAAGTTCTATTTTCACTCCTATAGTAGGTGCTTTTTTCCATCATTATATTTGAAGAAGGGGGGCACAACAATACAATCCTGTTTAGGGCACCCATTTGGCCAGACGCGGCCCTGCTCTCTACTGTCAGTGTCTGGTTGAATTAAGTGGGTGGGACAGTTACATCATTTACATTTTGCTCTGTTGCTAATGTTTCCCTTTAATCAGGGCAATCACGGATCAAATGTCCCACCTTATTGCAACCGAAACATTTCATTTTCCCTGTTGTTTCAAAAACAACATAGTCAAAATCATTGATACGGAATTTAGGTCTAATTCAGCATCATTTTTCACAATCATAAAGGCGAAATGCCTAAAGGAAACTAGATAAGGTCACTTTTTTAGATGGCATTGATAAAGGGAGAACCGGTGTAAACAAACCATCAATAAAGATCCCACGCTCAACTAACTCGTTTGCTTTGTCTACATTATTTAAAACAATGACATTAACATTCATTTTTGAGGCTTGACAAAATGCATTCATTGCCCACAACTTCACCTATAGCTAAACAACAATCCTCAACACTCACGGCAGCTGCCACCTTTACTGCATGATGCTGCGTGAGTGTATTCAAAACTCACAAATCCAGGAAAAAAATATTCTTAATGACTAAAACAAAAACAAAAAAGAAAAAAGAGAAGAGAGAAAAGACAGAAACATATCTGAGGGTGAAGAAACTAGTAAAGGCACAGCCGCCACAAATTTACATTCACACCCAAACAACGCTCATAACTCACCACACGCTCTCCATGCTCACCCAGCAAACGCTCACGCATGCACACAAGTGAGAGAGAGCTTGTGTGAATTAGGCTACTTCTCTACGTCTCTTTACTATGGGAGGCCGTTTGAGACGAAACCCATTAAAACACTTGCAATACACATTGAAAACTTGTGATACGCATTGAAAACTTGTGATACACATTGAAAACTTCTGACCACGATCCTCAAAGACATTGTACAGGGAAAAAAAAGAACTTTAAATTCAAATTAAATTAACGATTAATCAGTTTAAAATTAAAAGGGGGTATACTTATATTCACTACTTCAACCAAACATAATTCTTGACTAAGTTTTTGCCTCCTGACTCAACTCTGGAAATTTTTACATTTAACATTATGAAATAAAAGGCATTTCTATATCCTGATTTTAGTCTTCTGGCTTGAATGCTCAGTTTGAAGGGGCGTATCTGCGGTGAGACTGTTGTGAATGGCTGACATCTTTGCATTAGAAATGCGTATTATTTATATATATTTATAATATGCTGTCAAATCCATATCGTAAATGTCTGTTTGTAATGCCTGTGGTGACAATGCGACTAAATTAAATGTAAATGTTTGGGCGGGCAAAGCGGAGAAGGGGGGGGGGGGGGGCGGGGTAACCTTTCCCCTTATGATGACATATGACAGAACGGGAGTGTACTGTACTCTCTGGTACCCAGTGAAGTTGTCCTAATTTCTATCTATTAATGGAGATACGGGGGTGATTCATGCTGTAAGATCATTTGACTATGAGCAGTTCAGAAACTTCACTGTCAAAGTTGTTACCAGAGACAATGGATATCCACTGCTCAAATCGCAGCAGTAACGTGACTATGGAAGTCTACATAACAGATGAGAATGAAAACTCTCCACAGATATTATGCCAGACAATATGAAGCAGAACCTTGTTATTTCAGTGAAGGATAACGAACAGTCTGCATGCTCTGTCTACGACCTGTGCTGTAAATTTACAAAATTACGATGAATATCTAACCACAGGCTCGCGCACCAGTGATTTTAAGTTTGTGAGCTCATATCATGAAAACACACTTCCTGCTGGTGGGACTCTGGAAAAGGAGCACAATATTAAATTTAGCTCGAGCATGATAACACTTGATGTTAAAAGAAATAGTAAAGGAGGTAAGAAAGGCTTAACTTCTTTGAAATGTGTTTTATCTTTGCATTTGGTGTCTCGACTGATTATATACATTATTGTTTATTATTTTTTATGATATCAGCATTTACTATTTATTATAATGAAAAAAATTTAAATGTATAAATTTAAATAAATTTAGGATTTTATGAATGCATATCTTTGAACACCTTTACCAGTACTTAAACTCTGCATTAACCAATTCCTGAGAAAAATAAATAAATAAATAAATAAATAATAATAATAATCAACATATATATATATATATATACACACACAGGTTTATTTTTGGGGATTTTCTCTCTCTTGTTTTTCTTCCCTATTGCCTTTTGTTAGTGTGAATTGCAGTGTTTATTGTGGATAATATGATTTTGGCTTGTGAAGTTATGTGTTTGATCTCTGCAAGTTTAAAAGGTTACTTGAGATTTTCAGTTGTTGTTTTAGTCTAAAAACTAACTGAGATTTGAGTAAATTTTTACGAATTGGCCCAAAAAAATGTTTAGGCATTTATCAGTTTGTGTTCAAAAATACAGAGTACATCCACGTTAAAACTTAGTCAAGAATTATGTTTGGTTGAAGCGGTGAATAGAAGTATACCCCCTTTAACTGATTAATCGTTCATTTAATTTGAATTTAAAGTTCTTTTTTTTTTCCTGTCCAATGTCTTTGAGGTCATCCGGTTTCAGCACCACAAGTCTGGACAGCACCAGAACTGTCTTTTGTCTTTTGTCTTCGATTGCGTGATTATTTTCTGTTCTTTCCTAATATAAACATAGCTACACAGTTATATGAATTATCTTACAATAAAACGAGCTAACAAACATGAGGCTTCACTTGGTTGATCACTGCGACATTTTCAATAAATATGTGAATGTTGCAATGAACAGACAAATACTCACAGTGTCGCTATTCAACAAGTGTGCAGACTGATGCGTCTCTCCTCCCACAACTAATGTATGCAATATGAGATCTGTCTATTAGAATGAGCGCCGCACAAAATGGAGTAACAATTCGTCGACACACATACATATAATATCATTCGTCAAAAATTCGCTTACTGTTGAGAAGGTGCAATATCAAATTTTCAAAAATGGAGTGCATGTTATTTTTACATTCTTTCTTTGCATTTTTCGTGGTTTTCCTTCTGTTTCCTCTGAGATCCGTCTGTGATGATCTGAGCTACAGTATTCCGGAAGAAACGAGGCGCCAGTATGTGATTGGAAACATAGCAAAGAATCTAAGGATGGATGTGAAACAATTATCTGCTCGTAAAGCTCGGATAGACACGGAGGACAGCAGCAAACGGTACTGTGATATTAATCTGAATACTGGTGATTTAATCGTGGCAGAGACAATAGACCGAGAGGAGCTTTGTGGATCACAAATTTCCTGTATTCTTAGCTATGATCTTGTCCTGGAAAACCCTCTTGAAGTCCATCGTATAATTATGCAAATTCATGATGTAAATGACAACGCACCACAGTTTCCAAATGAACGTATTATCTTTGAAATCAGCGAATCAGCAGTTAAAGGCCAACGATTTCGTTTGGATGAGGCGCATGACGCCGATGTTGGACACAATTCGCTCAACAGTTATTCACTGCAGAAAAATCGACATTTTATATTGACTGTACACGATACTGCAGATGGGGGAAAATACGGTGAACTCGTTTTAGAAAAGGAGTTGGATCGTGAAGAGCAGAAAGAGATAGATATGATACTCACAGCCACTGATGGTGGTTCACCCCAGAGGTCTGGCACTGCTGTTATACACATCACTGTTCTCGATGCTAATGATAATGTCCCAGTGTTTAGTGAGTCAGTTTATAGGGTCACTCTGGCTGAAAATACACATCCAGGAACAGAAATCATCAGAGTGAGCGCCACTGATGCAGATGAAGGTCCAAACGGGGAAGTAACGTATGAATTCAGCAGAATGACAGCTAAAACTGCAAAATTGTTTTCTATCAATAAGACAACAGGACAAATCGTGGTGACTGGAGAAATTGATTATGAAAAAGACAAAAAGTATGAAATGGGAATTCAGGCCAAAGATGCATCTGGATTAGCATCAACTGCTAAAGTTATGATAGATATAACTGATGTTAATGACAATCCGCCTAGAATCATCCTTAAATCTTTGAATAATCCAGTACCTGAAAACTCTGAGCCAGGCACTGAAGTGGGAATCATTAATGTTCAAGACAAAGACTCAGGAGAAAACCGGCAAATTCGTTGTTCTGTTCAGCAAAATGTTCCTTTCAAACTGAACCCATCTGTTAAAAACTATTTCTCTCTAGTGACTACAAAAGCTCTAGACCGAGAGAAAGAATCTGATTACAACATTACCATCACAGCCACAGATGGGGGATCTCCACCCTTATCCACCTCCATGACAATTCACTTATTTGTCTCAGATGTGAATGACAATCCTCCTGTGTTTGTGCAGCATTCTTACAGTGCTTATATAAGGGAAAACAACAAGCCAGGCACTTCTGTTTGTTCTGTTGATGCAAATGATCCAGATTGGAGACAGAACGGGACTTTACTGTACTCTCTGGTACCCAGTGAAGTCAGTGGGGTCCCAGTGTCCTCGTTTCTATCAATTAATGGAGATACAGGGGTGATCCATGCTGTAAGATCATTTGACTATGAGCATTTCAGAAACTTGACTTTCAAAGTTGTTGCCAGAGACAATGGATCTCCACCGCTCAGCAGTAATGTGACTGTGAAAGTCTTCATAACAGATGAGAATGATAACTCTCCACAGATATTATACCCGGTTCCTGATGGAAAGTCTTTAATGACTGAAATGGTCCCAAAAGTGACTCTCTCAGGCTCACTGGTGTCCAAGGTGATCGCTATAGATGCTGACTCTGGACAGAATGCATGGCTGTCCTATCAGATTGTCAAATCGACTGATCCGGGACTGTTCACTATAGGTCTCCATAGTGGAGAGATCAAAACACAACGAGATATTTCTGAATCTGACAATATGAAGCAGAACCTTGTTATTTCAGTGAAGGATAACGGACAGCCCTCTCTTTCTACAACCTGTTCTGTAAATTTACTCATCTCTGACAACCTTTCTGAAGTTCCTGAACTTAAAGATATGACTTATGAGGACAACAACTCTAAATTAACGTCATATTTGATAATTGCATTAGTTTGCGTGTCCACCTTCTTCCTGACGTTCATCATATTGATTGTGGCAGTGAAGTTTTGTCACAGGAGAAAGCCCAGACTGTTGTTTGATGGAGCAGTTGCTCTTCCCAGCGCCTATCTTCCCCCCAACTACGCAGAGGTGGATGGAGCAGGAACTCTCCGCAGTTCTTACAATTATGACGCGTATCTAACCACAGGCTCGCGCACCAGTGACTTTAAGTTTGTGAGCTCATATAATGAAAACACGCTTCCTGCTGGTGAGACCCTGAAAAAGGAGCACGATTTTCATTTTGGTTCGAGCATGATAAAACTTGACTTTACGGGAAATGAAGATGAGGTAAGAAAGGCTTAATTCCCCAAAATTCTTTTTAATCACTAGTTTCTAATTATACATTTATTTGTATATATAAATTAATAATGTCAGGTACTTTCTTGTAAATCGATTCTTGTATGATGCTGAGTGACAACGAATGAGAACCTCATATTTCAGTACAAATGTCTGTATTATATTGCTATCAGTCCTCTCCACGCCCTGTCTTTAATGTGAAGGTATCTATAAAAAACGATGACCTCATAGTGAAAAACATTTAAATGGACCAGAACGAGTCTTTGGCCAGCTTGTACTCTAATAATTTTGCGCATTCTCGGCACACCATTATCGGTTTCTAAGACGACAGAATAGAATGTTGCATTAACTAATTTTAGAAATAATACACTGTTTTTTTTTTATATTTTTTTTTGTTGTTGTTGTTTTTGTTTTGTTTTTTAAAGGCTACTCTGTCAAAAAAATATTATTTTTCTTTGTTAATAAGCGGTTACAGCCTTTAATAGTTTAATGTAGCTTTATCCACTTCCTTTCATAAACCCTGTTATGGTCACGTATTTAATTTGTTTTATCTCTGACAGTTCGTGTGTTTCTTTATATAATTTTCAGGTGGTTTTATCACCCCGACCTCCTCCCCTTCCCTTGGATGTTGATAACATGGCGCACAGCATTTACGTTAAAACTAAATAACTACGTTTGTTTAAAATAGAGAATATAAATAGATTTCAAATTTGTTTAACATATATTCAAAATTAAATAACTATCTTCTCACCTAGTCAGTCTGCATGTTCATTCGGTTTCAGAACCATAGGTCTGGACAGCGCCAGTAAATACTGACGGCTTTAAAGAATCTCTGAAGAAATAATCGCAGTCTCGCTGACGTGTCTCTCCACCTGCACTTAATGCATGCAACACAAGCTCTGTCTGCTAGAATAAACACTGCACAAAATGGAGTAACTGTGCCTGGCTTTATTGTGGATAATATGGTTTTGGCTTGCGAACTTTTGTATTTGATCTCTGCAAGTTTTAACATTTACTTGATATTTTCAGTTGTTGTTTTAGTCTATAAACAAACTTTGATAGTACGTTTTAACATATTGGCCTAAATATTTTTAGACATTCATCAACTTGAGGTCAAAAATACAGTGTACATCCGCGTTAAAACTTAGTCAAGAATTATATCTGGTTGAAGCAGTAAATAGAAGGATATTCCCTCTTTTCATTTAAAACTCATCAATCGTTAATTTAATATGCATTTAAAGTTTATTATTAAATATAGCATTTAATATTAAATATATTATTAAATATATATTAAATATATCCTTCTATTTACTGCTATATTTCGACAAAATGTCTTTGAAGTCATCCAGTTTCAGCACCACAAGTCTGGACAGCGCCAGAACAGTCTGTTGTATTTTATCTTTGATTGCGTGACAATTTTCAGTTATTTTCCAATATGAATATAGCAACACAATTATATGAATTATACTACAATAAAACGAGCTAACAAACATGAGGCTTCACTTGGTTGATCACTGCGATATTTTCAATAAATATGTGAATGTTGCAATGAACAGACAAATACTCACAGTGTCGCTATTCACCAAGTGTGCAGACTGATGCGTCTCTCCTCCCACAACTAATGTATGCAATATAAGATCTGTCTATTAGAATAAGCGCCGCACAAAATGGAGTAACAGTCCTTCGACACACAAAAAATTATAACATCATTCGTCAAAGATTCACTTACTGTTGAGAAGGTGCAATATCAAATCTTCAAAAATGGAATACAGGTTATTTTTACGTCATTTCTTTGCGTTTTCCGTGGTTTTCCTTCTGTTTCCTCTGAGATCCGTCTGTGATGATCTGAGCTACAGTATTCCGGAAGAAACGAGGCGCCAGTATGTGATTGGAAACATAGCAAAGAATCTAAGAATGGATGTGAAACAATTATCTGCTCGTAAAGCTCGGATAGACACGGAGGACAGCAGCAAACGGTACTGTGATATTAATCTGAATACTGGTGATTTAATCGTGGCAGAGACAATAGACCGGGAGGAGCTTTGTGGATCTCGGGTTTCCTGCATTCTTAGCTATGATTTCGTCCTGGAAAACCCTCTTGAAGTCCATCGTATAATTATGCAAATTCAGGATATAAATGACAACGCACCACGATTTCAGAATGAACGTATTCACTTTGAAATCAGAGAATCAGCAGTTAAAGGAAAAAGATTCCGCTTAGATGAGGCGCATGATTCAGATATTGGCCATAACGCTGTTAAGGGCTATTTACTAGAGAAAAATGAAAATTTCGATCTGATGGTACATGATACTGCAGATGGGGGAAAATACGCTGAACTCGTTTTAGAAAAGGAGTTGGATCGTGAAGAGCAGAAGGAGATTGATATGATACTCACAGCCACTGATGGTGGTTCACCCCAGAGGTCTGGAACTGCTGTTATACACATCACTGTTCTCGATGCTAATGATAATGTCCCAGTGTTTAGTGAGTCAGTTTATAGGGTCACTCTGGCTGAAAATACACATCCAGGAACAGAAATAATCAGAGTGAGCGCCATTGATGCAGATGAAGGTCCAAACGGGGAAGTAACGTATGAATTCAGCAGAATATCAGACAAAGCTGTGAAATTATTTTCTGTAAATAAGACAACAGGACAAATTTTGTTGATCAATGAAATTGATTATGAGGATGAAATAAATTATGAACTGGGAATTCAGGCCAAAGATGCATCTGGATTAGCATCAACTGCTAAAGTTATGATAGATATAACTGATGTTAATGACAATCCGCCTAGAATCATCCTTAAATCTTTGAATAATCCAGTACCTGAAAACTCTGAGCCAGGCACTGAAGTGGGAATCATTAATGTTCAAGACAAAGACTCAGGAGAAAACCGGCAAATTCGTTGTTCTGTTCAGCAAAATGTTCCTTTCAAGCTGAACCCATCTGTTAAAAACTATTTCTCTCTAGTGACTACAAAAGCTCTAGACCGAGAGAAAGAATCTGATTACAACATTACCATCACAGCCACAGATGGGGGATCTCCACCCTTATCCACCTCCATGACAATTCACTTATTTGTCTCAGATGTGAATGACAATCCTCCTGTGTTTGTGCAGCATTCTTACAGTGCTTATATAAGGGAAAACAACAAGCCAGGCACTTCTGTTTGTTCTGTCAGTGCAAATGATCCAGATTGGAGACAGAACGGGACTTTACTGTACTCTCTGGTACCCAGTGAAGTCAGTGGGGTCCCAGTGTCCTCGTTTCTATCAATTAATGGAGATACAGGGGTGATCCATGCTGTAAGATCGTTTGACTATGAGCAGTTCAGAAACTTGACTGTCAAAGTTGTTGCCAGAGACAATGGATCTCCACCACTCAGCGGTAACGTGACTGTGAAAGTCTTCATAACAGATGAGAATGATAACTCTCCACAGATATTATACCCGGTTCCTGATGGAAAGTCTTTAATGACTGAAATGGTTCCAAAAGTGACTCTCTCAGGCTCACTGGTGTCCAAGGTGATCGCTATAGATGCTGACTCTGGACAGAATGCATGGCTGTCCTATCAGATTGTCAAATCGACTGATCCGGGACTGTTCACTATAGGTCTCCATAGTGGAGAGATCAAAACACAACGAGATATTTCTGAATCTGACAATATGAAGCAGAACCTTGTTATTTCGGTGAAGGATAACGGACAGCCCTCTCTTTCTACAACCTGTGCTGTAAATTTACTCATCTCTGACAACCTTTCAGAAGTTCCTGAACTTAAAGATATGACTTATGAGGACAACAACTCTAAATTAACGTCATATTTGATAATTGCATTAGTTTGCGTCTCCACCTTCTTCCTGACATTTATCATATTGATTGTGGCAGTAAAGTTTTGTCACAGGAGAAAGCCCAGACTGTTGTTTGATGGAGCAGTTGCTGTTCCCAGCGCCTATCTTCCTCCCAACTACGCAGAGGTGGATGGAGCAGGAACTCTCCGCAGCTCTTACAATTATGATACATATCTAACCACAGGCTCGCGCACCAGTGACTTCAGATTCATAAGATCTTACAATGAAAACACACTTCCTGCTGGTGGGACTCTGAAATCAGTTAAAAGTGAATCATTTGGAACACATTTTCTCACTCTTGTCAACACAGAAGAGGATGACGAGGTATGAGGCCTATTTACAAATGCATTAATTGGAATGATTTTTTTAGGAATTATTTTTATTGTCATTGTACACTAGATACAACGAAACAGCAGAGCTTCTGCGCAAGGTGCTTAGCATACAATAGACAAAAAAAAAAAAAGAAAAAAAAAGGGGTTACTTATGATATACACATATTGCACTGAATAAGATGGAAGGGGTAGGGTCAGTGCATGTCAGTGCATGTTTGTGTTCAGCATAATTATAGCTCTGGGGAAGAAGCTATACTTAAGTCTGTTTGTACGTGATTTAATGTACCTGTAGCGCCTGCCAGATGGCAGCAGGTTAAACATGTGGGAACCAGGGTGAGAGTGGTCTTTTCCAATGATCTGAGCTCTGTTGAGGCAGCAGGAGTTGTAAAGGTCCTTAGAAGAGGGAAGAGAACAGCCAATGATTCTCTGAATGGTGTTGATGATCCACTGTATTCCTTTTTTCTCCCCGCCTCTGTACAGCTGCCATACCATACTGTGATACAGTATGTCAGCGGGCTCTCCCCTGCAGAGCGATACAGTCTTGATGACTGCTATGGTATTGGCTGACCATTTGAGATCTGCTGAAATGATGCTGTCGAGGGATTTGAATGTCTGAACCCTCTCTACACAGTCTCCATTGATGTGAAGGGGAGCTGGGTCTGCCCTGTGCCTTCTAAAGCCAAGGATTATTTCCTTTGTTTTGGTGTTGTTAAGTATTAGGTTATTAGCTGAACCCCACTCTGATGGTCTCAGGATCTCATCTCTGTAGGCAGTCTCATCCCCCTTTGTAATTAGGCCCACCACTGTAGTATCATCTGAAAATTTGATAATGGTATTCTGGTGATGGGCTGGACGGCAGTCATGCATGTAGAAAGAGTATAGAATTGGGCTTAGCACCCACCCTCACCTGAGGGGAGCCAGATCTGTGAGTTAGCTGAAGAGAATGTCCGGTATGATGGTATTGAAGGCTGAGCTGTAGTCAATAAAAAGCATCCTCACAGCGCATTATGGAGAGATATGGCTATTGCATCCTCAGTTGATCTGTTACCTCTGTAGGCAAATTGATGTGCGTTGAAGGTAGAGGGGAGGCAGGTCTTCAGATGGTGTAGAACCAGCCTCTCTAAGCACTTCATGATAATTGGTGTGAGGGCAATTGGGCGATAGTCATTGAGGCTATCTGTGGCTGATTTCTTTGGTATGAGGATAATAATGGAAGTTTTCAGGCAGGATGGAATTGAGGCTTGTATCAGAGAAAGGTTGAAGAGGTTGGCGAGGACTCCTGAGAGCTGGTCAGCACATTGCTTAAGCACTTTCCCTGCACTGTAAAAAATTACTGATGCAAAAAGTTGTACAAATGAGGAAATACATGTTGGCTCAACATAATGGTTGTGTCAAAAAAGAAAAATATGTTTGGTCAATGATTGCATGATTTCCATGATTGTACTACAAAATGTTCATCAAGAGAAAATAAATAATTATGTTGAGATAACTTTTAACGTTGCACAAAAAATATTATGTTGGCCGAGCAAGAGAGAACAGCGTCAATCGTCTGAGCATGCGCAAAGGAGTTCTACCAGGCAGCGCTGCAGCAGGCTGGAGTCACGACATTGCATTGGTGAGTACTTTGTGCTGCGAGTTAATGAGCAAATTTAGGTTAATAATATATCGATTGTCTATCAACAAAGTTTGAAATAGCTTTATTGTGAGTACCTACAGTGATTAGCAGTGCTGGAAAATAACGTTTAACTCATAAAGCTTAGCATTCCTTTCCAACTGGCATGTGATTTAAAGTCGACCCTAACGGTTATTAAGCATGACATGTTCCCGTTTAATATATTTAATGGTCAATATTTTCAAATTCCATTTACATTTTGGCTTATGATATATATGATAATTGACTGTAACAGACAGCTAGTCTTGACAACTTGTGCTATTGCTATCACGGAGTGACTGATAATTTAGGCTAACGTTAGTTCTAACTGTTAGTGGCATTCAAAGCACATGTGCCTTCGTGTTAGCAGCTAGTACTTTGCACAAAGCCTCAATTTGCAAGAGTGAAATAACATTTCAGTCTGATAAAAATAAATAAAGAGTTGTGCTAACACGAAAATTAATAGCTGCTAATGTTATCAGATTTGTAAGCTGTTTAACGTTATCAGTTTTCCAAACGGTTACATGTTTCCGTTTAATATTTTTAATGGTCAATATTTTCAAATTCCATTTGCATTTTGGCTTATGATATATATGATAATTGACTGTAACAGACAGCTAGTCTTGACAACTTGTGCTTTTGCTATCACAGAGTGACTGATAATTTAGGCTAAGAAATAAGTTGCTTTGCTTTTAATTGTTTGCTTCTGAATCTTTCATTACCCACGGGTTTGTGCTGAATTCTTCCGCATCTACCGTATTGACCTGAAGTCAGCATTCCTGACATCGCTGGACAATCACACCCAGGGGTTGCTAAAGATGTACAGAGCCAAAAGCAAGACTGGGAAGGTGGAACAACTTGGATGAACTTCTGGAACAACTGGATGCCCAGGTATATTAATCATTTCTTTGTATAAAATATAACAGTGTTAAACAGTGTAACATAATTTACTGATACCTGTTTAAGAGAACAAACTGCCAACAGCTCACTGATCCACAAAAACTTAACTGCAAAACTCAACATTTTAATTTCAAGGTCTCTGGCAGTTGAGTTGATAATTGTCTTGTGACATTTATCCATTGCTCATTATGTAAACAATAGAATTATATTATATGATCAGAATTTGTCAAAAAGGTTCAATGTATACTTGATTTTGATGATCTACAATACATGTACAAATCCCGCAAATACATAATATAATGTATGCCATAAATGGCGTTCAGAGATGATGGCTTATTTTTTTTGCTTGTGGGATGCCACACGTATTGTTTACGTTATCTTATTTACATGGAGTGTACATGGAACCTTGGTTGAGATTTTGATTATGGTGCTATTTTATTGTTTCAATTGGTATGGATAACAAAATGGGCAAAGCAGTCAACTTCCCCGATTAAGACCTTGAGATCAACATGTATGCATTAGAGAGAAATATTTTGGTGTAGTATTAAGCTGTTTTTCTCCTATCATATAGCTCCGTTTGACCATCACCTACATACTGGGCAGAATTGACTCATTTCACCATTGGTTAATCTTGATCAGCCTCATGAAAGTCACCTGACATGCTTTTGGTCAATATGACTGAACAAAAAACAGCCATCGTGCGCACAGCATGTTTGAGACCTATTTTAGGACTGTTAGAAAACCACTCAGTATCTGACCTAAGTAGACTCTGGTAATGTTATTCAAACAGTCTTAAAGGGATACCCCACTGACATTCTTCTAAATATCTTCATTTCTGTTCAGCAGAAGAAAGAAATTCATACAGGTTTGAAACAACATGAGGATGAGTATATGATGACAGAACTTACATTTTTCGGTGGAGTATCTATTTAAGGGATCTGTAGACTTGCTGCACTTGTTAGCTGATTATCCCTCTCAGATTGTAATCTTGATTGTATTTCAGGAAACTATTTCATGAAGTTGGTTGAAATGACGCCCAATGGTGAAAAGAGTAGGTGATCCTAAACTGTTGGTAGAGTATATGTGTAACCCCTTTGTTAATTAAGCGACTTAATAATGTCTTATTGATGGTCTTTTTGGCAGACCACAGATCTAACTACTCATTGAAGGTCTGCTGTTCTTAGTGGTCTTCCCCTGTACTTGAGAGAGCCAGCTTCAATTTCAAAGACTATTAAGGTAATTAATTTGAATATCTTTATTATGGTATTACTGTTTGTGATGCAGTAGTGATTGCATAAGACATTATGCTTTCAGTCTGACACTAAAAGACATTTATTGTGTTTCACAGGATACTGAGGCACTGGGGCCACACACAAAGGCCATGAAAATGAAGTGACTGACAGTTCTACCAACTCAGGACCTTATCCCACAGTGGTCAATGTGGCTGTAGTAGTGGAGGAGGAAGTTGTCATGGACAATCTGGGAGACTTCACAAATTCCCTCATGATGTTTGTTTCGGCACTGGTTGAATACTTGTGTAATATTTTACTTGAGCCTAACAGGCAAATTCATATGTATTTAAATAAATAAATAAAATGTTTTTTTTATCAAAGCCTAGTGTGTAATTTATTTGAAATAATGAAAAATAGACTATTTTGACCAAGAATAAATATTTAATACAACATTTTATTTCAATTTGAGTCTGCTTGTTGGCCCAACAAGCTATGTTTAGTCAACAGAAAATATTTAATTGACACAACATTCTATTTCAAGTTCAGTCTACATGCAGGGGTAGTCAGCACAACACAAAAAAGTTGGTTTCCGCAACTTAAATTGGGCCAACTAAAAATTTTAGGTGCAACGGGTCACTAGAAATTTTTATGTTGGAGAGGCATATTTTTTTTTACAGTGTGGGATGCCATCAGGGCATGCAGCTTTCCTTGTGTTCACTGTTCTGAGCACCCGCCTCACTTCATGCTCCTGGATAGTGAGTGGGGGGTACTAGGGTCTGGTGTTGGCTGAGGTGGTGTGGTTTTTTGCTGCTGTGGTGTGTCAAAATTAGCAAAAAAGCAGTTCAGTTCTTCTGTCAGCAGAGGCAAGCTTTTCCAAGCTGCACATCTGCTGCCTCTGAAGTTTGTTAGGTGCCCTGCAATACCTGTCGTGAATTGCCATCTGTGATGTGATCTTCTACCTTCTTTTTGTAGTCCCTTTTTGCATCCTTAATTCCTCTCTTCAGGTTGGCTCTGGTGGCACTGTAAAGAGCTCTATCACCTGACCTAAAGGCAGCTTTCCGATCTTTAAGGAACTTGTGGACTTGGCTGGTCAACCAGGGCTTCTGGTTAGGAAAAACCCGGATTATTTTATTCACTCTGAAGTTGTCCATGCAGTACTTAATGTAAGCCAGTACCACCTCAGTGTGAACAGCCAGGTCATGATGTTGAAAAACTTCGCAGTCAGTATGTGTAAAACAGTCCTGAAACTGAGGAAGTGCATTTTCGAGCCATATAGAAACAGTCTTTGTGAGTGGTGTTGTTCTTCTTCTGAGGGTAGTAGATGCAGCAATAAGAAGCATAGAGAGGTAGTCTGACTGGCCTAGGTGAGGGAGAGGGATAGCTCTATATGCATGTTTAATGTTGGTGTACACAGAGTCAAGTGTGTTATCCCCTCTAGTCGGGCATTTAACATGCTGGAAGAAGTGTGGAAGTGCTGTTTTCAGATCTGCCTAATGAAAAATCTCCAGCTATTATGTGCACTCCATTAGGATGAACATGCTATGGAATCTAGCAAGAGAGTAAGAGCTATGCTGACATTCGCATCGGATGGTATGTAAACAGGAATAACAATCACTACTGTTAACTGTCTCTGTAAAAAGAATGGGCGGCATTTGACAGTCATGAATTCCAAATCCGGAGAGCTGTGGCTATCTATGATTCTACTATTATTTGACCAAATGATGTCAAATAATATAATTATGATATTGTTTTAGACTATTTTCCTTTTTTCAGCAAATATTTATATCAAGTTGTCATTTATTTCATGAAGCACATTAAACAATTCTATAAATGAGGCTTTTGTCTGTAAGACTTTACTTATTTATATGAAGCATTAAGTATTTTTAATGCATTAAATGCACCAGTGCACCTTATAATGCATTGTATGATCTCATGAACAATTGTTATAATACATTAGTTCTTATCTATTAATTGTTACACCTTTAGAATGTAGAAAATATACTTAGAAATTATATGATATTATATGATAAGCAATCAATTTCAGAAATAACCAAGAATCTGCAAATATTATAGTACATTTTAATATTGGTTACATTTATTTTTGAAAAGATATAATGCATTGCAATGTACATTATGTATACCTTAATAATCTTCAAGTAAAGTGTTATCATTGTAACTTAAAATCAGTAAATTTAAAGACAAAAACTGAGAAACACTCAGTCCCGTATTATTTATTAATTAATTAATCATTTATTCATTTACATATCAGTTTTATTGTGTTTATATGACTTTGCCCCACTTTAGTTTAAATCCATCTTGAGGCATAATTGTAATGTGATAAGCAAACTCAGAGGGTCGCTATTGACCAAGAATGCAGCATCCTTTATAATTTTATATTATACACGCATCATTGTATAGGTCTGCGGGCTGATGTAAATATATCACTGTGGACTGTGGAGACTGAATTAAATATCAACTGACATTAAGAAATGGCGACTATGTTAGGATTTTTTTTTTTTCTTGGTCGATCGTTTTTGTGAGATTAACCTACAAAAAGGTGAATTTATTGTGACGGAGAGGATCGACCGAGAGGAACTGTGCGGTTCAAAGGCATACTGTGTCTTAAAATACGACCTAGTCCACCACTCAGCAGTAACGTGAGTGTGAAAGTCTTCAAAACAGATGAAAATTATAACTTTCCACAGATATTATACCCTGTTCCTGATGGAAAGTCTTTAATGAATGAAATGGTCCCAACAGTGACTCTCTCAGGCTCACTGGTGTCCAAGGTGATCGCTATAGATGCTGACTCTGGACAGAATGCATGGCTGTCCTATCAGATTGTCAAATCGGCTGATCCGGGACTGTTCACTATAGGTCTCTATAGTGGAGAGATCAAAACACAACGAGACATTTCTGAATCAGAAAATATGAAGCAGAACCTTGTTATTTTATATCCCTGTCTGTCTATGACATGTGCTGTAAATTTACTCATCTCTGACAACCTTTCTGAAGTTCCTGAACTTAAAGATATGACTTATGAGGACAACGACTCTAAATTAACGTCATATTTGATAATTGCATTAGTTTGCGTGTCCACCTTCTTCCTGACGTTTATCATACTGATCGTGGCATTGAAGTTTTGTCACAGGAGAAAGCCCAGACTGTTGTTTGATGGAGCAGTTGCTGTTCCCAATGCCTATCTTCCTCCCACCTATATAGAGGTGAATGGAGCAGGAACTCTCCGCAGCTCTTACAATTATGATACATATCTAACCACAGGCTCACGCACCAGTGACTTTAAGTCATCACGTCTTACAATAAAAACACACTTCCTTTCTCTCAAACTTTGTATTGTGACAAAAAAACAAAAAAAAACAACAACAAAAAAAAAAAAAAAACAGCAACAAATACATGTAGTAGTGACACCACTGGTGAAGGACTCTGCTATACCCCACTCTGGCAAATTAATACATTCTGTTAGTACCGGCTCCACTTTGTATGTTTGTTTTTGTGATTCTGTCCTGATTCTGTCCAGAAATTGCAGACATTTCTGATCTATGTATCATTAGCCTCACAGTCAGTATTCTCTGTCAGAGTTGTACATATTTGAGGTGTTCTGTCATGCCTATTTAGCTGATTTAAAATATACATACTTATTAATTCATATGTAAAGTCAAAGACTTACTGCTATGATTCTCGTAAAAAGAACAATTAAAATCATCACAGCACTAATAATATTCAAATAAGGTAATAAAATGGAATTGTGAGTCATTTCATTTTTCTTTTCCCATTTAATTTCCCACTCTACATTATTTTATTTTATTCCCCACACCCTACACCCTACACCCTACACCCTTTTAATTGTCAGGAAGTATCTCCAAAAATATTTGTAAATCTTTTAAACAATGGTTTAAAATATTGAATTTGTAACTTTTTTTAATCTAAAAACTAAGCTTTCAAAGAACAAACTTTCACACAAGCAAGTACTTGCCCAATAAAGATAAAAATGTTTGTTGTCTTGTAGTAGTACTTCAAAAAAAAAAAAAAAAAAAAAGGCAAATTTACACAGGACAAAATAAATAAAATAAATAAAATAAAAATGAATAAACTGACTTGCTATCTTTTGGAAATATATAAGAAAAAATAGCATGTTTGAACATGTATGAACATAAAAAAAGATTCAACACCGTGAGACATAATTCAACAAATTTCACATAATAAGTCCCTGAACAAAAAGAGGCTCAATATCAAAATTGCAGTCAGTTTATAGAGTGTGTCCACCAGCTGCTTAACTACTACAGAGAATCTCATCTATGGACTGCAGTAGTTTTGCCAGTTCTTGTTGTGAGATGTTTCCCCAAGACAAGTTCTAAGCATGGAGACACATGGCTATATATATATGTTTTTTATTTTTATTTAATGATTTGATTTAATGTAAGCAGACCTAACTTATTTAATCTCATTTTTGTCTTTCATGCTCTCCTCTGTAAACCAATAATGGATATTCTTCTAAAGGTAAGAAAAAATCTTATTTGTTCTAAATTAACTTAGTTGCATGCATGTGATGTACATATTTAAATCATTTATTTTATAATAGAGACTGAAAAGCCTGGGGATCTGTCCTGATACCTGTCCTTTAAATACATTTGTTTGTACAACCAGGCACAAAGCACAACCTTTTATTCAAACAAGAATTAAAAGTGAAATGTTTCATAATTTAGTTGCTTTAACAACAACAAAAATCAATCACTCAGTTTGTTTCATCAAATTTTATTTTGTCAGAATAAATTAACATTAAACGAGATTTGTTAAAATAATAATATATTATAATAATATAATAATAAACTATAGTCAGTATTTCAACAAGACATGTCAAGTGCTAAAGATGAGTTTTTAGACTTTTTTCCTTAAGGTGTACCTTTTTTCAGTTTTTGAATCTTATTTAGCATTGTATTCTGGATTAAATTCGTCGGGTGCTGTTCATTCTGATAGTGCTGAAATGGTTAGCCCCCTGGTACTTATTAAGATCTGAACTGATGTTGCACTTTGGCTTGTAACAGTCGCATTAAGGCTGGTGGTCTTGTATTTGCGACTTTGAAGCTCTGAGTGCCGCTGTTGATTAACATCTGAGTTGAGCGCGTTTTTGCTCAGCAGTCCATCCCTTATTGAAGCGTTTGTTGAGGTTGGACATTTGCAGTGTTCTTCCGATGAAAAGAACGTAAATGCGTTAATTTGGGATTATAATCTTTACTTGTTCCAACTTCGTATGACGACGCAGTTTATCAAGATGGCTTTCTTAAGGTTATCGAGCAGTGCACACAATCCATGGATGGTTTCTACACACTCAAAATGGCAGGTTGTGTTTTTCATTCTCTGCTTTTATGGCGTGGACGTCATATATTGCAATGCGAGATATTCTATTCCAGAGGAAATGCCAGAGGGATCATTTGTTGGAAACATCGCCAAGGATCTGGGGATAGAGATAAGTAGACTAATATCTGGAAAAGCTCGCGTGGTAACAAAGGGCGGACGACAGTATGTTGATCTGAGCAGAGACAAAGGGACTTTAGTAGTTAAAGAAAGGATTGATCGCGAGGAGCTCTGTAAGCAAACGACGCCTTGCAGTTTCAGCTTTGATCTTATCGTTGAAAATCCTATCCAACTCCATCGAGTCACAGTTGAGGTGAACGATATAAACGATAATGCTCCGGTATTTCCGAAAGAAAATGTTAATATAGAAGTAAGTGAAAATGCAATTTCTGGAACTAGGTTTCCTTTGGATAGCGCAATAGATACAGATGTAGGTCTAAATGGCATACAGAGCTATAAACTACATCCAACTGATAATTTTAAACTGGAGGTTCATAGTCAGACTGATGGCAACAAATACATCGAGATGGTTTTACAACGAGAACTAGACCGAGAGGAACGCGATGAGATTAAATTGGTTCTTGTGGCAACTGATGGTGGATCACCTCAGAAATCAGGCACGGTAAAAATTCACGTCACTGTTCTGGATGCTAATGATAATGCTCCAGTGTGCAAACAGTCAGTATTTAAAACTGAAGTAAGAGAGAATTCACCTGCTGGTACTGTTATCGGTACTATTAGTGCTGCTGATGCTGACGAAGGTGTAAATGGCCAGGTTTCTTATTCCTTCGCTGTAGCAAGCAAAGAAGCAAGGGAGCTTTTTGAGATAAATACAGACACAGGTGAAATTACACTTCTTGATCATTTAGATTATGAGTCTCAAAATAGTTATCAAATAAATATTAAAGCGAGAGATAAAGGAGGTCATGCAGATACCTGCAAAATTATCATAGATGTAATTGATGAGAATGACAATTCTCCAACCATACAGCTGATGTCGTTCTCAAACACCCTTCCTGAAAATGCCCCAGTGGGAACAACTTTAGCCGTCATTAACGTAGAGGACGCAGATTCTGGTAAAAATGGCCTTGTTCAGTGCTCAATCAATCTAAATATACCGTTTAAAATTGAGTCATCTCTCACGGACTATTATAGTTTAGTTACTGATGATGTGCTTGATCGAGAAAGTCTCTCTGAATATAACATAACGATCTTAGTATCAGACAATGGAAGTCCTGCGCGCCACGCAAACAAAACGCTTACTGTAAAAATATCTGATGTGAATGACAATCCGCCAGTATTCGAGTTCGAGGAATATAAATCATTTGTTAGTGAAAATAATTCTCCTGGTCTGACTATAATGACTGTTAAAGCAAATGATGCTGACTGGGGTCCCAATGCGCAATTGTCTTATTTCTTGAAGGATGAAGACAAGCGTGGTGCACCGCTAAGTTCTCTCGTATCTGTAGATTCACATACTGGCACTGTTCATGCAGTTAAATCATTTGATTTTGAACAGTTGAAATCGTTTGCCTTTAATGTGACAGCTCGAGATGGAGGATCCCCGCCCTTGAGCTCTGAAGTGACAGTAACTATCAATATTAAAGATGAGAATGACAACGCTCCTCAGGTTCTGTATCCAGTACAGACTGGTGCTTCTGTGGTGGCTGAGATTGTGCCTCGTGCTGCAGAGGTTGGATATCTGGTCACTAAAGTGGTGGCTGTTGATGTGGACTCTGGACAGAATGCCTGGCTCTCCTATAAACTACAGAAAACTACAGACAGAGCGCTGTTTGAAGTTGGTTTACAGAATGGAGAAATAAGAACTGTGCGACAAGTGACTGATAAAGATGCAGTAAAACAAAAACTTACTGTTGTTGTGGAGGATAATGGACAGCCTTCTCGCTCAGCTGTGGTCTCCATTAACGTGGCTGTGGCTGACAGCTTTCCTGAAGTGCTGTCAGAATTCACAGATTTTACGCAAGAAAAACAATATGATCAGAACTTGACTTTTTATTTAGTTCTCGCTCTGGCGGCGGTTTCTTTCCTATTTATCGCCTGTGTGGTTGTCATAATATCAGTGAAAATCTACAGGTGGAGACAATCTCGCTTCTTATATCAGTCCAATCTGCCTGTTATACCGTACTATCCACCGCATTACGCAGACACAGGAGTCACTGGAACTCTGCCGCACGGGTATAATTATGAAGTGTGCATGACGACTGACTCGAGGAAGAGTGACTGTAAGTTTTCTACACTCGGTGGACAGAATGTTTTAGTAGTGGACCCGAGTTTCGCTGAGACCATGCAGCGCGCAATGAAGGAAAAGAACACTCTTGAAAAATCTGAGCAACAAGAAATGGTAAGACCCTTGCAGGAATAGATTAAATTAATATTAGTAATTTGCTGTTTGTCTTTATGGCCATTACACCACAAATATTCGCTTGTTCAACCTGTTGATGTTATTTAATTGTTTAGTAATGTCGGCTTTGAAATATACACACAGTACATGCCGTACACACATACACATATATTGAGTTTGAGTTTGAGGAACCGTGGATTCCACAGAGCTCCGCTCTATTATTTTATTGGTTTTTATTTTTTAACTTTGTATCAAGTTTTAATTTCAAGGAGAGTCTGAGAATCGAGCAGTCTATTGATAGTTTTCACATGAGGTCACATCCTTACAGTAACGCCCACATGAAGAGCAAACAATGCTTTCCTCCGCTGACCGCCAGTTTTTATTTTTTATTATTATTATTTTTTTATGAGGTTTGCATTTAGTAGTAATGGAGTAAGACAGTGATATTTAAAGGCAAAATACAGAATACTTATTGATGATGCACACTTTGTACAGGTAAACAGATTAACCCAGAATATAAACGCGATGTGCAAAGTTTAATATTAACATTTTCCCATAGAAAACCATTATAAAGAAGACGCTTAACCATTTAACATATCAAGTTTATGTTACATGCTCATTTGCTTGCCTGTGTTAAGAACGCAATAAATCATAAATAAGGAGCATAATGCACTTGATCTTTTAATATCACTGTTTTAAAGGCACTTTAAGTGTTTTCAAATTAAATGTTTTAGAATGTCACGCTGTTTTAAGTGATTGAAATGTCGCGGTGGGTGATTTATATGGATTGCTAATGGCAAATACTTGAATTCTCACATATCTTTGTTTTATTCTTTTGAGAAATTACCTAAATTACTTTTGATTGGAAACAGATGGAAAATTGACTGGCTTGTGCTGCAATTATATGGATGTTTTTTTTCCCCCCTTCGAGCCTGAAAACTCTAAATTATTTAGGCGCGTTCGACTTTAAGCAGCGCTGCACAGAATGATTACTGTATGACATCAAAGCACCGCAAGAGCGATTAGAATGCATTGGATTCGTGTGCTCTCTTATCGCTCTCGCGGTACTTTGATGTCATACAGTGATCATTCTATGCAGCTCTGCTTAAAATCGAACGCGCCTATTGTTGAATTCTTCGGGAGCTGTTCATCCCGATAGTGCTGAAATGGTCAGCGCTATCGCTGTTTGAAGTGGGTTTACAGAATGGAGAAAAAAGAACTGTGCTACAAGTGACTGATAAAGATGCGGTGAAACAAAGACTGACTGTTGTTGTGGAAGAAAACGGACAACTCTCTCGCTCAGCTGTGGTCTCCATTAACGTGGCTGTGACTGTGGCTGACAGATTTCCTGAAGTGCTGTCTGAACTTACAGATTTGCGAATGAAGAGCAATATGACGAGAACTTGACTTTTTAGTATAATTAGAGTATAATTATGAAGTGTGCATGACGACTGACTCGAGGAAAAGCGACAGCAAATTTCCTACACCTCGGTAGGCTTACGAAGCTTTTGGGAAACCCGGCCCTGGATGTAAATGATAATGACCCAATGTGTTAACAGTCAGTATTTAAAACTGAAGTTAGAGAGAATTCACTGGTACTGTTGTCAGTGAGTGATATTAGTGCTGCTGATGGTGACGAAGGTATAAATGACAAAGTTTTATTTTCCTTTGCTCTTGCTACCAAAGAAGCAAGTGAGGTTTTTTTCGGGATAAACACAGATACAGGTGAGTTTATACTTCTTAAAAATTTAGATTATGAACTGCAAAATAGATATCAATTAGTTAGAGGATCCCGAGTTGACAGAAATGTTAAGATCACCTGTTCTTAAAAAGTATATATAAAATTAAAATGAAATACAGTGAATTGTGGTTAGTAAAAATGGTATGTTAAACCATGGTAAATCTATAACACATTATAATAAGTTTCAATTCATTAACATTACGTAATACATTCGCTACAATAAAAAAAAAAAAATAATAATAATAAAACGATTTTTAGAAGCCGTTATTGGTAAATTTATATTTATTTTAACGATTCTAGTTGGACATATTAATTTTGTTCAACAATTTGAACAATCTTTGAAAATGGAAAAAGTAATTACATGAATACAGATTAATAAAATCTGTACAATTATGACTTGTTATTAGTTAATAATTCAACAACTAATGTTAACGAACGGGACCTTGTATTACGCTTTAAATATTTAAGTAGCCTTAGGGGCTATAATTTTTATTTTTATTTATTTTATTTTATTTTTTGTCTGTGAAGGCAAATATGTAATCTGTAATATTACCACGAAATTATGTTTTGTTTTTTGTTTTTTTCAATAATATTATCTAGCACTTTTCAGTGTACAGTAACTTTAACATTTGTATGGATGTTTTATCCTTTAATCATTATCAAATAATTGAAAGCAATGCAGTTCTAGTTCTGGGACATGTCATATATTTTATTATTGTTGCTTCCCGTTTTTAACTCTAAGGGCCGCTGTTGATTTGTAGAAACGCAAGGGTATCGCCAGTGGTTGGTGGAGCTGTGCTGTAGGGATGCTGTTAGGAGATTCTGGAAGAGACTAAAGAGAATCGATGAAGGGAGACATTCACTGACTTATAGCAAACAAACTGGATGTATTTGTGGATATATTGACTGCGGAAAATCCTCTGTAGTTTGTATTTTGAATAGGTAACCTATAAAAATGCTTGTGTTTAGAGCATGTAGATGGATTCAATACCAGTCTCGAGGACAGCCACTGGATCGTGTTTTCTTATGGAGGGTCTTATTCATCATGGCTGCTTGTTCGATTTCAAACACAAACGCACAGATTCGTTACTCGGTTCCAGAGGAAATGAAGAAAGGGTCACTTATCGGAAATATAGCTCATGATCTTGGTCTGAATGTACAAAGACTGCGCTCGGGTCAGGCTCGTATCGTGTCTGGCGACAGCACTGAGTACGTAGAGCTGAAAACAGACAAAGGGATCTTGGTTGTAAAGGAGAGAATCGACCGAGAGCAGCTTTGCGCTGAAACTACTCCGTGCAGCTTCACGTTTGAAATAATTCTTGATAATCCAATGGAACTGCATCATGTTACGGTGGAAATACTGGATGTAAACGATCATTCGCCAACCTTTCCTAAAGATGAAATTAATCTTGAAATAAGTGAATCAGCCACAAATGGGGCTCGTTTCTTATTAGGAAGCGCAGATGATCCTGATGTGGGTGTGAATGCTCTCAAAAATTATATAATGTCAACCAACAATAATTTTATTCTGAAACAACACTCGCGCCCCGATGGAGTTAAATATGCTGAAATGGTGCTTCAGAAGCCTCTAGACAGAGAGCAGCATCCACGACTGTCTCTGATTCTCACAGCAGTCGACGGAGGAAACCCTCAGAGATCTGGTAATATGAAAATAGAGGTTACTGTACTAGATGCAAATGACAACGCACCAGTATTCAACCAATCCGTTTACAAGGCAACAATAGCGGAAAATACGCCTAAGGGAACATATATTACAACTGTTAAGGCAAGTGATGCAGATAGTGGAATGTATAGCTTGATCTCATACAGCTTTGCTAATTTAAAGGGAAACATAAATGAAGTGTTTGAAATAGATGAAACAACAGGCGTTATTACTCTAACTGGGGTGCTTGACTTTGAAAAATCAAAAAAATATGAAATTGGCATCGAGGCCAAAGACCAGGGTGGTTTAGGAAACTCGGCGAAAGTCATAGTTGATTTAACTGATGTAAACGACAATGCACCTGTTATTAGTGTTATGTCATTTTCAAGCTCAGTGAGTGAAGACGCACCTCTTGGCACCACTATCGCTATTTTCAGTGTCAAAGATCTAGATGCTGGAGAAAATGGCCATGTTGACTGTATGGTAGATCGAAAAAATCAATTTAAACTCCAGTCTTCACTGCGAAATTATTACACTTTAGTCACCGATGCTGCTTTAGATCGTGAACGTGTGGCAGAATATAACATCACAATCACGGCTATAGATTCAGGGTCTCCTGCGCTTTCTACTCAGAAAACGTTAAATCTTAAAGTATCAGATGTTAACGACAATCCGCCCAGGTTTCAAGAGAGTGTTTACACTACATTTGTTACTGAAAACAATCCACCTGGTTTGTCCATATTTACTCTGAGTGCTCGAGATGATGACTGGAATCAGAACGCTCGTATTTCGTATCTTCTAGATGAGACTACAGTGCGTGGATCCCCTGCTTCCTCTTTTATATCCGTAAATGCTGACAGTGGAGTGATTCACGCACTGCGCAGTTTTGACTACGAGCAAATGAAAAGTGTTCATGTTTGTGTGAAAGCACAAGATGGAGGCTCTCCACCCCTCAGCACTAATGTGACTTTGGACATTATAATTAAAGATGAGAATGACAACGCTCCTCAGGTTCTGTATCCAGTACAGACTGGTGCTTCTGTGGTGGCTGAGATTGTGCCTCGTGCTGCAGAGGTTGGATATCTGGTCACTAAAGTGGTGGCTGTTGATGTGGACTCTGGACAGAATGCCTGGCTCTCCTATAAACTACAGAAAACTACACACAGAGCGCTGTTTGAAGTTGGTTTACAGAATGGAGAAATAAGAACTGTGCGACAAGTGACTGATAAAGATGTAGTCAAACAAAAACGAGAGGGGGTAAAATCTTTGCGTGGCAGGGGCAGCTGCCACTGAGACCTGTCACTGCTATGTGCGCCTGTCACTCAACCTGCCACTGCTGCCACTCGATCTGTCACTGATATACGCGCCGTTCACTCGATCTGTCACTGATATACGCGCCGTTCACTCGATCTGTCACTGATATACGAGCCGTTCACTCGATCTGTCACTGATATACGAGCCGTTCACTCGATCTGTCACTGATATACGCGCTGTTCACTCGATCTGTCACTGATATAGGCGCCGTTCACTCGATCTGTCACTGATATACGCGCTGTTCACTCGATCTGTCACTGATATAGGCGCCGTTCACTCGATCTGTCACTGATATACGCGCCGTTCTCTCGATCTGTCACTGATATACGCGCCGTTCACTCGACCCGTCACTGATATACGCGCCTGTCACTCGACCCGTCACTGATATAGGAGCCATTCACTCGACCCGTCACTGATATAGGCGCCGTTCACTCGACCCGTCACTGATATACGCGCCTGTCACTCGATCTGTCACTGATATACGCGCCTGTCACTCGACCCGTCACTGATATACGCGCCTGTCACTCGACCCGTCACTGATATACGCGCCTGTCACTCGACCCGACAGTGATATACGCGCCTGTCACTCGACCCGTCACTGATATACGCGCCGTTTACTCGACCCGACAGTGATATACGCGCCTGTCACTCGACCCGTCACTGATATACGCGCACCTGTCACTGCTATACGCGCACCTGTCACGGATACCCAGGTGAAAAAAGTACAATTCTATAATGTATTTAAAGTGCTCTGTTTTCGCGCACTAATTTCGTTCTTTACATAAGCGTTGTAAAGTTGGTTTTAGGTTTGATATTCGCTGGATATTCGCCTAGGCTGCTTTAGGGACCGTCTGCAAGTTTACCTCTCAGTACAAAACGAAGTCCAATAATTAATACAAATTATATTTACAAAGCCATAGTAAATGTCATAGTAAATTTTCTGGCAAACTGACAGAAAATATTTAACCAATATGTTGCTACAGACAATATCTCCCTTAATGTATGTACAGTACATAATTATTGTTAGAAAACAATTACTGTAATTAATCAAAAAAGGTTTTTATGTTCTAACGGTTGTAGAACATTCCTAGTTGCGAGACTGAGTTACTACAGGTGAACGTTTGCCAATATCACCCTTACTGTACATACAGTACATAATTAACTATCGAATACATATACTGTATTTGACCAAAAGGGTTAAAAGGTTAATTATTCTTAGAAAAAAGTTTTTTTTCCCCAAAGGTTGCTGTACATTCCTAGTGACCAGACTGACTCTCTACAGGTTACATTTTCACAATAACAGCCTTACTGCTTGAATGGCACTCACATATTTTAATTAAAAACTAATTCATTAAAATTCACCTAATTCACATTCATATTTGTTAATTTTTTATTTATTTATTTTTGTGTTATATATGGTTTATGAGGACACAAATGTGTATAATGTCATGGGTAGTACAACATAATCATGGTTTATGAGGACATTTCCTGTGTCCCAGTAAAACAAAAGGCTTAAAAAACAAACAAAACAGTTTTTTCTGAAATTCAAATGTTTCCATAAGTTTTCTGTGAAGGGTAGGTTTAGGTGTAGGGTTTGTGTAGGGTGATAGAAAATACAGTTTATATAGTATAAAAACTTTTACACCTATGGAGAGTCCCCGCAAACCACAAATGCAAGAGTGTGTGTGTGTGTGTGTGTGTGTGTGTGTCTGTGTACAGTGCATTCATACATTTTAGGCAAGTAATCATAATTTTAAACCAAGCACATTTTACAAATTCCAAAACCTCATCAATCTTAATAACTTTTTTTCCTCATTTTATTGTTAAAAGAAAATCTACACTGAAAATAATGACTCTGTGGTATGGTAAAATCTATAACATTAATTCATGTAATTTATACATTGTAAAATCAAGATTACGTTGGAACTATAATATCTTAAGTAAAAATTACACTTATATAATAATAATTATGCACACCTTGATATATGAATGTTTTCACTTCCAGCCCTTATGGACAATTATATATCACTTATAAATGATTAAATTAAATATAAAATTAATTGTAGTTATTAAGATTAATGTGGTGTGGAATTTGTTAAATCTGCTTGTTAAAATAAAAACTATGGTCAGAATATCAACTTGTCTAATAATTAGGCATGCACAATACATACAAACACAAGTGCACAAACACACACACACACACACATACATCCATACATAAATGAATATGAATAATTTGCTATAAAATCCAAGGCCATTAGGAGAGTACTACAACCTTTAGAACATGAAAACCTTTTGGAAAACAAAAAACCCATTTGTTGAATTACAGTAGCTGATTTTGAATATGAATGACGTACTGCATGTACAGTAAGGGAGATATTGGCAAATGTTCACCTGTAGTAAATCAGTCTTGTAACTACTAACTTACTTCAGCCTTTGGAACATGAAAAAAAACCTTTTGGTGAATGACAGTAATTGTTTTCAAATAATAAGTATGTACTGTACGTACTATACAGTAAGATAGAAATTGGCAAAATTTCACCTGTAGTAAATCATTCTTGTAATTACAAACATATGACAGCCTTATGTACTATAAAAACCTTTTTGATGAACCACAGTATTTTTTAATTATTTTCTAAGAATTATGTACTGTACGTGCAGTAAGGAAGATATTGGCAAAATCGCACCAGTATTAAGTCAGCATCATAACTACAAATGTATTACAGCCTTTGGAACATGAGAAAATCCTTTAGGTCAATTACAGTTTTTGTAAAGATGAATTATGTACTGCATGTACAGTAAGGTTGATATTTGCTAAATTTAAACTGTAGTGAGTAAGTCTCACCACTAGGAACGTACTACAACCTTTCAGAACTTAAAAAAACCTTGTGGTGAATTACAGTAATTGTTTTTTTTTTAAGAATAATTATGTACTGTATGTACTGTAAGGTTTATATTTGCAATATTTTATATTTTATTATTTATGGACACTAGGACTACAACATTTGGAACATAAAAAACCCATTTGTTGAATTACAGTAATTGTTTTCTTAGAATAATTATGTACTGTATGTACAGTAAAGGAGATGTTGGCAAAATTTTACCAGTAATAAGTCTGAAATGTACTACAGCCTTTGGAGGATTGAAAAAAAAACATTTGTTGAATTAAAGTAATTTTTCATAAATTTGTGTACCATACATACAGTAAGGAAGATATAGCTAAATGTAACCTGTAGAAAGTCAACCTTGTATGTACAAACATTCTACAGCCTTTAGAATACCGAAAAAAGCAGGGCTACTAAAAATTTAAAATAGAAATTTACTTTTTTTCACCTGGGTAACCCACCTGTCACTCGACCCGTGTTCCATCAAACCTTCTGTCAAAGTCACCAATAAATGTGTTTGGCTTGCCTTCAGCTTTGAATATGTATGCTAGTTGGATATTGCCAGAGGGCCTTACTGCTTTTATTGTAGCAAATTATACACAATAGCAGATCGAAATAGTAGGCTAGCCTATAGTATAGTAGCTAGTAGTACTTTTTTTTAGGATTTAATTATTAATAAAAAGTTAAAAAGAAGAGCATTTACAGAAAATATAGATCTTTCCTAACAATGTAAGTGTTAACTGTCACTTTTCCTCAATTTAACACATCTTTGCTGCATAAAGGTATTACTTTCTTTCAAAAAAATAAAGGAAAAATTAATGACCCCAACTTTTGAACGGTAGTGTATATTGTTGCAAAATAGTTCCATTTTAAATAAATGCTGTAATTTTTTACTTTTTATTCATTAAAAGAATCCTGACAAATTTATTTATATTAAGCAGCATAACATTTTTCAACATTAATAATTAATCAGCTTATTGAAGGATCTATTTCTGAAGGATCATGTGAAACTGAAGACTGAAGTAATGATGCTGAAAATTCGACTTGGATCACAGTAATAAATTACACTTTAAAGTGTATTATGTGTGTGTGTCTGTGTGTGTGCGTGCGTGCGGTGCGTGTGTTTGTGTGTGTATATATATATATATATATATATATATATATATATATATATATATATAACCTATAAGCCCATTATTACACTAACCATTATTTTAAATTGTAATAATATTTGACAATAGTACTGTTTTTTTTCTTTGAATTTTTTATTAAATAAATGCAGGCTTAATGGGCATAAAATACTTATTTTTAAAAACATTACAAATAGCAATGCATGTAAACTTTTGACCAGTACTGTAAATATTTATATATATATATATATATATATATATATATATATATATATATATATATATATATATATATATATATATATATAGCAATATTTTTATAAAATGTATGTAAATAACAATTATTTCTTAAAATGCATGCAAATTGCAATAGTGCACTTTTTGGAAGTTTTAGCACAACAAATTGTTGGTGAAATACTTAAACTTTAATAAACATTCTTTTTATATACATGTATTGCATTTTTGTGTGATTTTATTATAATTATTTTAGGTTACTGTTGTATAACTTGGTTTCAGAGCTACATCAGTGTGTATTTCAAATCTTGCCTAAACATTGTTAGACTTTAACTAGTCTAACAAAACTTTAACTAGACTTAACAAAACAGGCCTTTAAAATAAGAATTAGTTTTCCTAGTCAACTTACGAAGTAGTTACTTAAGAAAATACAACTATAACTGGTTACGTGACCGGTATACGGTGGTTGGAGAGGCGCAAGGCAGATTAATTCAGCAGTGACAGTTCCAGGCGCGTTTATCTGTTGCAGGTCGGGGGGCAGTTGCGTATAGCCGTGACCGGTCGAGTGACCGGCGCGTATAGCCGTGACCGGTCGAGTGACCGGCGCGTACACCCGTGACCGGTCGAGTGAAGGCGCGTATAGCCGTGCGTATAACCGTGACCGGTCGAGTGACAGGCGCGTATAACCGTGACCGGTCGAGTGACAGGCGCGTATAACCGTGACCGGTCGAGTGACAGGCGCGTATAACCGTGACCGGTCGAGTGACAGGCGCGTTTATCAGTGACAGATCGAGTGAACGGCGCGTATATCAGTGACAGATCGAGTGAACGGCTCGTATATCAGTGACAGATCAAGTGAACGGCTCGTATATCAGTGACAGATCGAGTGAACGGCGCGTGATCGAGTGAACGGCGCGTATATCAGTGACAGATCGAGTGAACGGCGCGTATATCAGTGACAGATCGAGTGAACGGCGCGTGATCGAGTGAACGGCGCCTATATCAGTGACAGATCGAGTGAACGGCGCGTATATCAGTGACAGATCGAGTGAACGGCGCGTGATCGAGTGAACGGCGCGTATATCAGTGACAGATCGAGTGAACGGCGCGTGATCGAGTGAACGGCGCGTATATCAGTGACAGATCGAGTGAACGGCGCGTATATCAGTGACAGATCGAGTGAACGGCGCGTATATCAGTGACAGATCGAGTGAACGGCTCGTATATCAGTGACAGATCGAGTGAACGGCGCCTATATCAGTGACAGATCGAGTGAACGGCGCGTATATCAGTGACAGATCGAGTGAACGGCGCGTATATCAGTGACAGATCGAGTGGCAGCAGTGGCAGGTTGAGTGACAGGCGC
This sequence comes from Carassius gibelio, assembly GCF_023724105.1. NCBI lineage: Eukaryota > Metazoa > Chordata > Actinopteri > Cypriniformes > Cyprinidae > Carassius > Carassius gibelio. The sequence goes on along the minus strand of NC_068380.1, from coordinate 14,009,502 downwards.
ACATAGCAGTGACAGGTAGAGTGGCAGCTGCCACTGCCACGCAAAGATTTTACTCCTACTGACAAAAACTGACTGTTGTTGTGGAGGATAACGGACAGCCCTCTCGCTCAGCTGTGGTCTCCATTAACGTGGCTGTGGCTGACAGCTTTCCTGAAGTGCTGTCAGAGTTCACAGACTTTACTCAAGGAAAACAATATGACGAGAACCTGACGTTTTATTTAGTTATCGCACTGGCTGCTGTTTCTTTCTTATTCATCACCTGTGTGGTTGTAATAATATCAGTGAAAATCTACAGATGGAGACAATCTCGCTTCTTATATCAGTCCAATCTGCCTGTTATACCGTACTATCCACCGCATTACGCAGACACAGGAGTCACTGGAACTCTGCCGCACGGGTATAATTATGAAGTGTGCATGACGACTGACTCGAGGAAGAGTGACTGTAAGTTTTCTACACTCGGTGGGCAGAATGTTTTAATGGTGGACCCGAGTTTCGCTGAGACCATGCAGCGCGCAACGAAGGAAAGAAACTTAGAAGATTCCGGTAAATGTTCTGAAATGGTAAGATCAACTGTTATTTAAAAAGAAAATATAAAATAATATAAAGTCTTTGTGATATTAAAATTACATTGAACAAATTTTGCTTAGTAGTTTAGGAGAACCTTTTTCACTAGGCCTATATAACATTAGTGAACATGTTTATTTTTTCATTAATGCAGGTAAATCAATGATACTTACATTTTTACAGCATTTATTAAATATTAACATATAATTACACTATTGTTCAGTATGAAATCACTTTTGTTCATAATACTTTGAATCATAAAATTTAGAAACAATAGTACGTGGTAACATTAAACTACCATAATAAACGCTATAAAATGTTTACAAATCAATTAATGATTCATAAAGCATTAACTAATCCTAAGGAATTTAGCCTTACCGTGAAGTGTTACATTAAAATCGTAATTCGATAATGAAGTCTGTTCTGTTTGTCGCACTGCATTGTTACATAATACCTTATGATTTCGAATTTATTTTCACTAATAAGTGAATCATGTTTGTTTTCTTATATTTAAGTAGTGCAATGCATAGTAAGATTTAAGTTTACGAGAGCGGTGAAGTGTTATTTTATATGTATTTGTTCAATACATTGTTTAGTTTTATTATTGTTGAGAGCTAATGCCCATTTAAAGTTCAAAGACATTTCAAAGCTTGTCAGTGCTGTTTCTCGTTCTCAGCTCTAAGGGCCGCTGTTGATTTGTAGAAAAGCATGCAATCGCTAGTGGTTGGTGGAGCTGTGGTGATCCTGGTATAAGACTGTGGAAGAGATTACAGAGAGTCGATGAAGGGAGAGATTCACTGACTAATAACAAATAAACTGGATGTATTTGTGGATATTTTGACTGCGGAACAGCATCTACAGGTTGATATTTGAATACATTACGTATACAATTTTGATCAAAGCATATAGAATGATTCATTGTTACCAATCGCGGGGACAGCCACTGGATCGTGTTTTCTTATGGAGGGTCTTATTCATCATGGCTGCTTGTTCGATTTCAAACACAAACGCACAGATTCGTTACTCGGTTCCAGAGGAAATGAAGAAAGGGTCACTTATCGGAAATATAGCTCATGATCTTGGTCTGAATGTACAAAGACTGCGCTCGGGTCAGGCTCGTATCGTGTCTGGCGACAGCACTGAGTACGTAGAGCTGAAAACAGACAAAGGGATCTTGGTTGTAAAGGAGAGAATCGACCGAGAGCAGCTTTGCGCTGAAACTACTCCGTGCAGCTTCACGTTTGAAATAATTCTTGATAATCCAATGGAACTGCATCATGTTACGGTGGAAATACTGGATGTAAACGATCATTCGCCAACATTTCCTAAAGATGAAATTAATCTTGAAATAAGTGAATCAGCCGCACCTGGATCTCGTTTCTTACTAGGAAGCGCAGATGATCCTGATGTGGGTGTGAATGCTCTCCAAAATTATATTATGTCAAATAATGATTATTTTATTCTGAAACAACACTCGCGCCCCGATGGAGTTAAATATGCTGAAATGGTGCTTCAGAAACCTCTAGACAGAGAGCAGCATCCACGACTGTCTCTGATTCTCACAGCAGTCGACGGAGGAAACCCTCAGAGATCTGGTAATATGAAAATAGAGGTTACTGTACTAGATGTAAATGACAACGCACCAGTATTCAACCAATCAGTTTACAGAGCAATAATAACTGAAAATGCGCCTAAAGAAACTTACATTACAACTGTTAATGCAAGTGATGCAGATAGTGGGATGTATAGCTTGATTTCATACAGTCTCGCTAACTTAAAAGGTAACATAAAAGACATTTTTAAAATCGATGAAACAACCGGTGTTATAACTCTAATTGGGGAACTTGATTATGAAAAAGCAAAAAAATACGAAATTGGAATCGAGGCCAAAGACCAGGGTGGTTTAGGAAACTCGGCGAAAGTCATAGTTGATTTAACTGATGTAAACGACAATGCACCTGTTATTAGTGTTATGTCATTTTCAAGCTCAGTGAGTGAAGACGCACCTCTTGGCACCACTATCGCTATTTTCAGTGTCAAAGATCTAGATGCTGGAGAAAATGGCCATGTTGACTGTATGGTAGATCGAAAAAATCAATTTAAACTCCAGTCTTCACTGCGAAATTATTACACTTTAGTCACCGATGCTGCTTTAGATCGTGAACGTGTGGCAGAATATAACATCACAATCACGGCTATAGATTCAGGGTCTCCTGCGCTTTCTACTCAGAAAACGTTAAATCTTAAAGTATCAGATGTTAACGACAATCCGCCCAGGTTTCAAGAGAGTGTTTACACTACATTTGTTACTGAAAACAATCCACCTGGTTTGTCCATATTTACCCTGAGTGCTCGAGATGATGACTGGAATCAGAACGCTCGTATTTCGTATCTTCTAGATGAGACTACAGTGCGTGGATCCCCTGCTTCCTCTTTTATATCCGTAAATGCTGACAGTGGAGTGATTCACGCACTGCGCAGTTTTGACTACGAGCAAATGAAAAGTGTTCATGTTTGCGTGAAAGCACAAGATGGAGGCTCTCCACCCCTCAGCACTAATGTGACTTTGGACATTATAATTAAAGATGAGAATGACAACGCTCCTCAGGTTCTGTATCCAGTACAGACTGGTGCTTCTGTGGTGGCTGAGATTGTGCCTCGTGCTGCAGAGGTTGGATATCTGGTCACTAAAGTGGTGGCTGTTGATGTGGACTCTGGACAGAATGCCTGGCTCTCCTATAAACTACAGAAAACTACAGACAGAGCGCTGTTTGAAGTTGGTTTACAGAATGGAGAAATACGAACTGTGCGACAAGTGACTGATAAAGATGTAGTCAAACAAAAACTGACTGTTGTTGTGGAGGATAACGGACAGCCCTCTCGCTCAGCTGTGGTCTCCATTAACGTGGCTGTGGCTGACAGCTTTCCTGAAGTGCTGTCAGAGTTCACAGACTTTACTCAAGGAAAACAATATGACGAGAACCTGACGTTTTATTTAGTTATCGCACTGGCTGCTGTTTCTTTCCTATTCATCACCTGTGTGGTTGTAATAATATCAGTGAAAATCTACAGATGGAGACAATCTCGCTTCTCATATCAGTCCAATCTGCCTGTTATACCGTACTATCCACCGCATTACGCAGACACAGGAGTCACTGGAACTCTGCCGCACGGGTATAATTATGAAGTGTGCATGACGACTGACTCGAGGAAAAGTGACTGTAAGCTTTCTACACTCGGTGGGCAGAATGTTTTAGTAGTGGACCCAAGTTTCGCCGCAACTATGAATCACACAATCAAGAAAAAAAATTCTATCGACGATCTCCAGTCTACAGAATCGGTAAGAGACTTTTGGGACATTTTAAATTTTAACTGATTAAAAAAATAACAAAATAAATAAATGAAATCAAAATAAGACAAACCAAGTATAGCATAAACAAATAAATGTTCTAGGTACACTTTTCCACCTTATTCTTCAATTTGGAAGTAAGCCTATGGGCGAGACTTGCGGTCCATTTGCACTAAATGGAAATAATGAGAATCATTAATTGTAAAACTGTTTACCCTACACACCAGTGTGTTCATTCACAATTTGCGATATCAAATAGCTGTTTTGTACAACTAAAAATAGCTGGAAGCCAGACCCATAAAATGTACAAATGGCCATGCCTACTCGAAAAATAAGGTGGATAGAAAGTGTGAAGTTTCTGAAATGAATAACCTGAATCTGTAACCGAGTCTCTAAAACTCCTGCAGTATCCCAACATTATAATAGCTATTAAACCAAGTATTAGGCTATATCATTTATCTTTGTCTATTAACTAATACTCTGTATATTCATAATATGTTCACATTACAAGTGCATTAATACAATTCATAATTTATACTAACAATGATGTGAAAATATACAAATGAGAAAGAATTTAAACACATTTGCAAAAAAAAAAAAAAAAAACTAAATATTGTCACAAAGTTGTCATGTTGCTTTCAGTGCTGGATTCAATTATCTCAGACTGTCTCGAACAACAGACTTGAATGCTTTATATAGCTACCATGTGTGATGTAATATTAATATGCTTGTTTGAAAAGAGACTTGAAAACTAGTGAACAAATTGTTTTGGTGTGCATGACAACTGACTCAATGACGACCACTATACTGATCAGATACAGCAGTATTAAGTGTGTCCAATAAAGAGGTAAGAGAGTTCACAAAATGTTTTGCTGTAAAATGCTGGAATTGTTGTCTGAGTCTAAGCTAAGTGTATGTGAGGAGAGAGTGACCCTATGATTTTCTATTCATGCTTTAGAATATTTTGGTCGTGGACAAAAATCCGACTGACATTATGGATTAATTGCCTTAATATGGAAGATGAAGAAAAAAAAATCTAATAAAATAAACAGCAGCGTGATATTTTACATGCAGACATGTGAAAATTTGTTCAATCTAATTATTGAAAAATGAAGAATAATTATGAAATAATCACAAAAAACGCAAGGGCACTTTGAAAAAGTTCAGCACCACTTGTCCTGAACAGCGCCTTGCTGGATAAAGGTATACTACTAAAGAGGACCACGGTCTTCTTCATTGTCTTTTAATTTAACCCAAAATCTGTTGCTTACAAAATACATATCCAACATGCATATTAGCCTTTATTTATTTATTAATTAATTCATTCATTCATTCGTTTGTTTGTTTGTTTATTTATTATTATATTATTATTATTTTAATCAGCAAGATATCCTGGAACACAGACAGTGTGACATTCTACATATCATAATAATTGGTTCATTGCCAGTGTGATATAGGCCTAGGAAATAATATTCGCTGATAAAATACGTTGTATTGTATGTATAAGGTTAAAACTTTGATATGCTGTTTCTTATTTACACTCAGAGGGTCGCTGTTCGTCGACAAACAGCGGAGAAACTGTATTTCACAGACCCTCCCTCGTCACACAATATCACGGAGAAAAAGGCAATAAAGCTGCCACCTCATTTTTTTTCTACAAAAACGATTCATCGCTCGTCGTCCTGAACGGAGTTAATGATTGCGCTCGGAATTTCATATATTTTAAGGATAGACGGATTGATTATTTTGTTTTCTTTTTTAAGCGTCTGTGTATTTGAAAAATGCCTGGCCCTGATGCAATCATACGGCATTCGGTGCTGTGTTTTACTCTTTTGATTCACATTGCGCTCGGACAAGTCAGTTACTCCATTCCTGAAGAAATGTCAAAAGGATCGATAGTGGGAAATATTGCGCAGGATTTGGGCTTGGATTTACAACGATTAAAGTCAGGAAAAGCTCGAATATTTACCAGAGACAGCACGGAATATATCGAACTGAACAGAAACACTGGATTGCTGCTTATTAGAGAGAAAATGGATCGCGAATCTCTTTGTGCAAAAACAACTCCGTGTGCTTTACATCTTCAAATGATTTTGGACAACCCGATGGAATTATACACGATTACAATAGAGATCATGGATATAAATGATAACGCTCCGAGTTTCCAGAAAAAGGACTTTAGCTTTGAGATCAGCGAATCGGCGGTGGCGGGTGCAGGTTTTATGCTTGGGGGAGCTTTTGATGCGGATGTAGGAACAAATGATCTTCAGAATTACTCGCTTAAACCGAGTAACCAATTCAGACTTGAATTGCATAATCAGGCAGACGGTAGTAAAAACGTTGAGATGATCTTACAAAGACCACTCGACAGAGAAACCCAAAGCTCACTTACTTTGTTGTTAGAAGCGTTTGATGGAGGCGATCCGGTGCTTTCTGGCACTGTACAGATACACATTACTGTGCTAGATAATAATGATAACGCTCCTGTCTTTACGCAAAAGGTATATAAAACCACCATAACAGAAAACGCACCAAAAGGTACTGTGTTAACAGTCGTGAGCGCATCTGATGCAGACGAAGGATCAAACAGTGTAGTGACGTACTACATATCTGACACAGTGAACAAAAATGTCGCCGACATGTTTCTTATTAATGAAAAAAGTGGTGAGTTAACATTAACTGGACAGGTTGACTATGAAAAGGTCAACCATTATGAACTTAATATCCAGGCAAAAGATCAAGGAGGACTTTCTAACGCATGCAAAGTAATTATCGATGTCCTGGACATTAATGATAATTTGCCTAGTATTCAGATTCTGTCTAGTTCACACTCCATACCTGAAGGTTCTAACTCTGGTACTGTGGTTGCAATGCTACATGTTGATGATCTTGATTCGGGTGTAAATGGGCAGGTTCAGTGTGTCATGAATGGGAATATTCCTTTTGAAATAACATCTCCGTCTAGCAATTTCTTTAGCTTGCAAACAGAGCAGGAATTGGACAGAGAGCGAGAAGCTGAGTACAATATCAGTGTAATATGTACTGACGAGGGAGTGCCAGCACTATCCAGCGATGTCTCTCTTCGTGTGCAGATATCTGATGTGAATGACAATGCTCCTGTATTTGAGAAAAGTCACTATGAGGCCTATGTGCTGGAGAATAACACACCTGGCCTCTCTATATTTACCGTTAAAGCCAGTGATGCTGATTGGAATCAGAATGCCCGTGTTTCTTATATTCTAGAAGACAGCACTGTTAATGGAGTCTCTGTCTCGTCATATGTGTCAGTTCAACCTGACAGCGGACTGATTACAGCTGTGCGCTCTTTTGACTACGAACAACTGAAAGATTTCCACTTCCGGGTAAAAGCGCAAGATGGAGGCTCTCCTCCGCTCAGCAGTAACGTGACAGTGAAAATTACTATTAAAGATCAGAATGACAACGCTCCTCAGGTTCTGTATCCAGTACAGACTGGTGCTTCTGTGGTGGCTGAGATTGTGCCTCGTGCTGCAGAGGTTGGATATCTGGTCACTAAAGTGGTGGCTGTTGATGTGGACTCTGGACAGAATGCCTGGCTCTCCTATAAACTACAGAAAGCTACAGACAGAGCGCTGTTTGAAGTGGGTTTACAGAATGGAGAAATACGAACTGTGCGACAAGTGACTGATAAAGATGCAGTCAAACAAAAACTGACTGTTGTTGTGGAGGATAACGGACAGCCCTCTCGCTCAGCTGTGGTCTCCATTAACGTGGCTGTGGCTGACAGCTTTCCTGAAGTGCTGTCAGAGTTCACAGACTTTACTCAAGGAAAACAATATGACGAGAACCTGACGTTTTATTTAGTTCTCGCACTGGCTGCTGTTTCTTTCCTATTTATCACCTGTGTGGTTGTAATAATATCAGTGAAAATCTACAGATGGAGACAATCTCGCTTCTTATATCAGTCCAATCTGCCTGTTATACCGTACTATCAACCGCATTACGCAGACACAGGAGTCACTGGAACTCTGCCGCACGGGTATAATTATGAAGTGTGCATGACGACTGACTCGAGGAAGAGTGACTGTAAGTTTTCTACACTCGGTGGACAGAATGTTTTAATGGTGGACCCGAGTTTCAGTGAGATGATGCAGCGCACAGTCACGAAAAACAGTTCCATCGACGATCTCTTTGCAAAATCGGTAAGAAACTTTTCCTTAGACTATTATTATTGTTATTATTATTATTATTATTATTATTGTTAATTGAAAAGACAAGTAATATGGTTGCTAAAGTAGATTATAAATAAATAAATAAATAAATAGCATTGGAGAACTGAGCGATGACGTGTAGTTTTAGGTTTTGGATAAACAATTACTCACACGTCTTTTTTTTCTGCTTCTTCTTTTCTTTCACTAGAACTGGTGCCAGTAATGTTGATATGTTTGTTCTAAAGGGAAATGAAACAATTCAGTGTGCCTGACGGTCACACAGTTTGTTCTTGCACATTTTTGGATGTGTTGTAAGACTCAGAGAATTGGCCTCTTTTTATTTTATTTTATTTTATTTTATTTTGTCGAAATAGCCTTAGTGGTAGACCAATGAGTCGCTATTTGCATTAAGCTTTTTGATGCAGGCTGCGTGTAAAAAACAAACAAAAATAATTAATGATGATGATGATGATGATGATGATGATCATTGTAAAGTGATTTATTGGAAACTACGTAATTAATTTGATACAATGCATGGGCATGTTGATACATTTCAGCACCACCGTTGTTGAACAGCGCCTCATTTGATGAAACCCGCTACTGCTAAACAGAGGACTGTGGTCTTCATTGTGTGCTTTCATTTGAAGTATTATTATTTTGCTAAATTGCTTTCAGGGTTATTCTTAACGTTTGCCTTCGTGGTTCCAACAGAATTATTTATTTAATCGTCGGATAATTCATATGACTGGTTTTACATGAGTAATAGGCCTAGAAAACAATACATGCCGTTGATAAAATTCACTTTAGGCATAAATATATAAACTTGATTTGCAATTCCTAATTTACGCTCAGAGGGCCGCTGTTCGTCGACAAATGGATGAGAAACTGTATTTTACAGACCCACCCCCAGCATCACATAACATCAGAGAGAAAGGAAGAAGAGCTACCGTCTCAGAAATTATTTTCTAGCACGGATTTCCTGTAGAAAACCCATTCGGCGAGTACACAAATAATTCAAGTCAGTCAATTTTTATTTAATTTTATAGGCTGAAACGATACACTGATAGAGAATTGTTTCTTATTCGATCCCCGGTGCAACTGAGACAATGCCTGATGCAATGATAAGACGCTCGATGCTGTTTTTTACTCTTCTGGTTCACTTTGCCCGAGGACAGGTCAGTTACTCCATTCCTGAAGAAATATCAAAAGGATCGATGGTCGGAAATATTGCGCAGGATTTGGGCTTGGATTTGCAACGACTGAAATCAGGAAAAGCGAGAATTTACACAAGAGACAGTACAGAATACATCGAACTGAACAGAAACACTGGATTGCTGCTTATTAGAGAGAAAATGGATCGCGAATCTCTTTGTGCAAAAACAACTCCGTGTGCTTTACATCTTCAAATGATTTTGGAAAACCCGATGGAATTCTACACGATTACAATAGAGATCATGGATATAAATGATAACGCTCCGAGTTTCCAGAAAAAGGACTTTAGCTTTGAGATCAGCGAATCGGCGGTGGCGGGTGCAGGTTTTATGCTTGGGGGAGCTTTTGATGCGGATGTAGGAACAAATGATCTTCAAAGCTACTCGCTGAAACCGGCTGATAAATTCCAGCTTGAATTGCACAATCAGGCAGACGGTAGTAAAAACGTCGAGATGATTTTAGAAAAGCCACTCGACAGAGAAACGCAAAGCTCATTTACTTTATTGTTAGAAGCGTTTGATGGAGGCGATCCAGTGCTTTCTGGCACTGTACAAATACACATCACTGTGCTAGATATTAATGACAATGCTCCTGTTTTTACGCAAAAGGTATATAAAACCACCATAACAGAAAACGCACCAAAAGGTACTGTGTTAACAGTCGTGAGCGCATCTGATGCAGACGAAGGATCAAACAGTGTAGTGACGTACTACATATCTGACACAGTGAACAAAAATGTCGCCGACATGTTTCTTATTAATGAAAAAAGTGGTGAGTTAATATTAAACGGCCACATTGACTATGAAAGGGTCAACCATTATGAACTTAATATTCAGGGAAAAGATCAAGGAGGACTCTCTAATGCATGCAAAGTCATCATCGATGTTCTGGACATCAATGATAATTCGCCTAATATTAATATAGTTTCTAGTTCACATTCAGTATCTGAAGGGTCAAAGTCCGGGACTGTTATTTCAGTACTAAATGTTGATGATCTTGATTCAGGTTCAAATGGTCAGGTTCAGTGCGTCTTAAATGACGACATGTCTTTTTCTATTACTTCTCCGTCTAGTAACTTCTTTAGCTTGCAAACAGAGCAGGAATTGGACAGAGAGCGAGAAGCTGAGTACAATATAACTGTAATATGTACTGATGAGGGAGTGCCAGCACTATCCAGCAATGTCTCTCTTCGTGTGCAGATAACAGATGTGAATGACAATGCTCCTGTATTTGAGAAAAGTCACTATGAGGCCTATGTGCTGGAGAATAACACACCTGGCCTCTCTATATTTACCGTTAAAGCCAGTGATGCTGATTGGAATCAGAATGCCCGTGTTTCTTATATTCTAGAAGACAGCACTGTTAATGGAGTCTATGTCTCATCATATGTGTCAGTTCAACCTGACAGCGGACTGATTACAGCTGTGCGCTCTTTTGACTACGAACAACTGAAAGATTTCCACTTCCGGGTAAAAGCGCAAGATGGAGGCTCTCCCCCGCTCAGCAGTAACGTGACAGTGAAAATTACTATTAAAGATCAAAATGACAACGCTCCTCAGGTTCTGTATCCAGTACAGACTGGTGCTTCTGTGGTGGCTGAGATTGTGCCTCGTGCTGCAGAGGTTGGATATCTGGTCACTAAAGTGGTGGCTGTTGATGTGGACTCTGGACAAAATGCCTGGCTCTCATATAAACTACAGAAAGCTACAGACAGAGCGCTATTTGAAGTGGGTTTACAGAATGGAGAAATAAGAACTGTGCGACAAGTGACTGATAAAGATGCAGTCAAACAAAAACTTACTGTTGTTGTGGAGGATAACGGACAGCCCTCTCGCTCAGCTGTGGTCTCCATTAACGTCGCTGTGGCTGACAGCTTTCCTGAAGTGCTGTCAGAGTTCACAGACTTTACGCACAAAAAACAATATGACGAGAACCTGACGTTTTATTTAGTTCTTGCACTGGCCGCTGTTTCTTTTTTATTTATCACTTCCGTGGTTGTTATAATATCAGTAAAGATTTACAGATGGAGGCAATCTCGATTCTTATATCAGTCCAATCTGCCTGTTATTCCGTACTATCAACCGCATTACGCAGACACAGGAGTGACTGGAACTCTGCCGCACGGGTATAATTATGAAGTGTGCATGACGACTGACTCGAGGAAGAGTGACTGTAAGTTTTCTACACTCGGTGGACAGAATGTTTTAATGGTGGACCCGAGTTTCGCTGAGACGATGCAGCACACAATCAAGAAAAATAGCGGTTTGCAAAATGAACATTCGACATCGGTAAGAACAATATTTTATACTTCACAAAACAAACAAACCAACAAATCAAATAAAAATATTAGGTAAAAAATGGTGAAAACAATAGTTATAGTAAAAATAATAATAATAATTGGCATTATTATTACCCCCCTCCTTTATTATTCGTTGTCTTGCTAAAACACCAATTTGGATTGATTTCAGGACCACATCTTGGACAGCGCCAGACTGTAGTCTTGACAGTTTAATAGATTAGATTTAAATACGGTCTAAAATTCTTTCTTTCCATTACTCTTTATTTTTATTCATTTATTTTGACAAACGTTTTGATCCATTCATCTTTTTTTCTATGTGCAAAAAATGAGTTTGTTATGATTTTATATGTAGTGCTCGGATTAGACTCACAGGGCCGCTGTTTGTCAACGTAGAACTTTTGTCTGAGTGTGTTTTAAACCCTGGCCCATCATCCCATAGTCACAGTGAGAGAGGAAAGGAGGAAACGCTTCCAGATCGCTCAATATTGTCTTGAAACAAATGCGACGTTTTGTACTTACTGGAATTTAAAGAACTTGATTTTAATATTTTCTCTTTACAAGACCTCACTTCGAAATCTGTGAGAATTTTTTTTTCTCAGTAGTTTGTTAGGGATATCGAAAAAAAAATGCAGGGTCTCGTGATGTGGTACTCGGTATTGTTTTCCGTCGCCCTGCTTCATTCTGCACGAGGACAAGTTAGTTACTCAATTCCAGAAGAAATGGCTAAAGGCGCTATTGTGGGAAATATCGCACAAGATTTGGGCTTGGATTTACAACGGCTGAGGTCAGGAAAAGCGCGCATCTATACGGGCGACAGTACTGAATATATTGGTCTCAATAAGGACACTGGCTTCCTTCTCATCAAAGAGAAAATGGATCGCGAATCTCTTTGTGCAAAAACGGCCCCGTGCGCTTTGCACCTTCAGATGATTTTGGAAAACCCCATGGAATTATACACGATTACGGTTGAAATTACTGATATAAACGATAATCCACCCACTTTTCAGAAAAAGCGAATTGAGTTTGAAATCAGTGAATCCGCTGTAACGGGCGCAAGATTCTTGCTGCAGGGAGCCGTGGATGCGGACGTAGGAGTTAATGATCTTCAAAGCTATTCTCTTAAACCTACGGATCATTTTGTTCTTGAATTGCACAGTCAGGCAAACAGTGATACAAACGTTGAAATGGTTTTGCAAAGACCTCTTGACAGAGAGAAGAAAGGAGTGGTAACATTATTGCTAACCGCTTTTGACGGCGGTGATCCGCAGTTGTCTGGAAATGTTCAAATAGATGTTACTGTACTCGATGCTAATGATAATACCCCTGTCTTTACGCAAAAGGTATATAAAGCCATTTTGATTGAAAACGCCGCAAAGGGGTTTAAACTTACCACTGTCAGTGCCACTGACGCAGACGAAGGGCCGTATGGTCATGTGACGTACTACGTTGCAAGCAAAGATGATATTGTGCGAAACATGTTTACTATTGATCAGCAAAGTGGAGAGGTAACGTTAAATGGCTTTGTTGACTTTGAAAAAGCAAGTCACTACCAGATTGATATCCAGGCTAAGGATCAAGGGGGGCTTTCTGACTCTTGTAAGCTGATTGTTGATGTGTTGGACATTAATGATAACAAACCTGTGATAAGCTTACTCTCCATGTCAAATTCTGTGTCTGAGGACTCCACACCTGGCACAGTTGTTGCTATGATGAAAGTAGATGATGCAGACTCAGGTGTGAATGGCCAGATTCATTGCACAATAAATGAGTATATTCCATTTGCTCTTACATCACCATCTAGCAATTTCATCAGCCTGCGTATAGAGCAGCAACTGGACAGAGAGAGAGAAGCTGAATACAATATCAGTGTCACATGCTCTGATCAGGGGGTGCCTGTGCTCTCTAGCAGCACCTCTCTGTTTTTACAGATATCAGATGTAAATGACAATGCTCCTGCATTTGAGAAAAGTCACTATGAGGCCTATGTGCTGGAGAATAACACACCTGGCCTCTCTATATTTACCGTTAAAGCCAGTGATGCTGATTGGAATCAGAATGCCCGTGTTTCTTATATTCTAGAAGACAGCACTGTTAATGGAGTCTCTGTCTCATCATATGTGTCAGTTCAACCTGACAGCGGACTGATTACAGCTGTGCGCTCTTTTGATTATGAACAGCTGAAAGATTTCCACTTCCGGGTAAAAGCGCAAGATGGAGGCTCTCCTCCGCTCAGCAGTAAAGTGACAGTGAAAATTATTATTAAAGATGAGAATGACAACGCTCCTCAGGTTCTGTATCCAGTACAGACTGGTGCTTCTGTGGTGGCTGAGATTGTGCCTCGTGCTGCAGAGGTTGGATATCTGGTCACTAAAGTGGTGGCTGTTGATGTGGACTCTGGACAGAATGCCTGGCTCTCCTATAAACTACAGAAAGCTACAGACAGAGCGCTGTTTGAAGTGGGTTTACAGAATGGAGAAATAAGAACTGTGCGACAAGTGACTGATAAAGATGCAGTCAAACAAAAACTTACTGTTGTTGTGGAGGATAACGGACAGCCCTCTCGTTCAGCTGTGGTCTCCATTAACGTGGCTGTGGCTGACAGCTTTCCTGAAGTGCTGTCAGAATTCACAGAATTTATGCAAGGAAAACAATATGATGACAACCTGACTTTTTATTTAATCTTGGCTCTCGCAGTGGTCTCCCTGCTCTTCATAGTCTCAATTATATCAATAATTTCAGTGAAAATCTACAGATGGAGGCAGAATAAGCTATTTTATAAATCCGGGTCAAATCTGCCTGTAATTCCTTATTATCCTCCAGTCTACGCAGACGGCACATTACAGCATGTGTATAATTATGAAATGTGCGGAACCACTGATTCAAGGATGGGTGACATGAAGTTTGTCAGGCCCTACAGTCAGAACACACTGGTGAGCCAGAGTCGTATGGGGACAGTTCAGAGAGAAAAGAAGGAGCAGGAGGATGATGACCTGACTTTAGAGGTGAGACCTTGTTTGATGCTCTAAAATCATCTCATCAGGATTCATGTAATCAGAGCCCAGGATTGTAACACTTTTTGCTTTTATGTCTGTAACTCAAACTGTTATCATTTTCCCACCTTTATTTATTACAGCTTAAAGTTGTTTTAAAACCTTCTACCTTAAAAAAAAAAAAAAAAAAAAAAAAAAAAAACTTGCAATAATAATAAAAAAGAACATTGAACAAATGCATAAAACAGTATAGCAATAAATTCTCTCACAGATGTGTTCAGTGTAGGTCTATACAATGTGCCATTTTGTGCAGTCTTTGTTAGTCCTGTAGAAGTACACTTGAAATTAGTTTATATTTATTAATTTGTATTTTAGGTGAATGTTTTGAGGAGATGTTGTATATCAGATTAGACAAGAAAATCTGCTTAATAAGTTGTGTTCTGTTAACTACGTACATTTACTTAATTGCAAATCAAATAGTAAAGCAAAAGTGAAATGCTGGTTAACATAAAGCAAGATCATCATGTATGTATGTATTTATTTTTTCTTTCTTTTCTTAAAATTTCTTTTATTTATTTTTTATTTAAAATATCTTCTCTTAAGCTCTCTTACATTTTTATTTTATTTATTTTTTTATTTAAAATATTTTCTCTTAAGTTCCACAAAAGAAAGTCACATATATTTGGAAACTACAGAGTATAGGGGTAAACAATAATTTCCAATATATATATATATATATAAATAAAATAAAAATTTAAGAAAAGAAAGAAAAAATAAATACATACATACATACATACATAAGAAAAATATACAGGTTATTGAGTAAATTATTGTTATCTGGGGTATATCCTTTCATTAATTATTTAAACTAACTAGTTAATCTGTCACAATCCTCTTTGCCCACTCACACTTTGCGCTTATAAGGTGTGGCATATTATCAGAGTGCATAACCTTTTATATGAAATGTTTAACTATTTTAAAGTTTAAGTCATTGATATATATATATATATATATATATATATATATATATATATATATATATATATATATATATATATATATATATATTATTATTATTATTTATTTATTTATTTTTTTTCTCGAAGTACTGTATTTGGACTCTAAGTGCCGCTGTTCAACATATTAAGCAAGTGTGTGTTTTTATCCCTCCTCTTAACAAAACCCAAAGCAATGGCATAAATTTATACATCATCCACCGCTTGCCCTGGATACTATATAACAACCAAATCACGTTTACCTTGATCGCCAGTTACTTTAACCCACATGAAGACGCAATTTGTTGGAAACATAATTCATCGCACAGTTTGCTTTTAATTCTTCTGCTCGGTCTTTGTTGATCAAAAATGGAGTCGGAAGGAAAAGGCTGGCATTGTGGATCACTATTCTTTTATATGTGCGCGGTAGCTTTATTTTCCCCTTGCGTGACCGGACAGATTCGTTATTCTATACCTGAGGAAATGTCAGTGGGCTCATTTGTTGGAAATATTGCCTCGGACCTCGGGCTTGAGCCGAAAAGACTGATTTCAGGAAAAGCGCGTGTTTTCACCGCGGACAGCAGTGAGTACATTGGACTGGACAAGGAGAACGGACATCTGGTTGTTAAGAATAAAATAGACAGAGAAGAGCTTTGCGGAGAGATATCTGCCTGTAGTGTGAGTTTTGATGTCATTTTTGAGAATCCGATGGAGCTTTATCGAGTTACGGTTGACATACAGGATATAAATGACAACAGCCCAGTTTTCCCGAAATCTCAAATTGATCAAGAAATTAGCGAATTAGCGGTTTTAGGTGCGCGATTTCCATTAGAGAGCGCAATAGATCCAGACGTGGGAGTGAACACGTTACAGAAATATACCCTTCAACCCACCGATCATTTTAAGCTTAATGTTCAGATTGGCGCTGGTGGTAACAAAAACGTCGAGATGGTTCTTCATTCTCCTCTCGACAGAGAAAAGAAAAAACTTCATAAATTGGTTTTAACAGCATTAGACGGAGGAAAACCACAAAGGTCCGCAACTGTACAAATTAATATTATTGTTCTTGATGGAAATGACAATGCGCCTGTGTTTAGCCAGTCTTCCTATAAAACATCAGTTGTTGAAAACGCTCCTAAAAGCACAATCGTGACTAGAGTCAGTGCCACCGATGCTGACGAGTCTAGTCAAGGCATTCAGTATTATTTTGAGCACACGTCTTCTACGGTGAAAGCTTTGTTCTCCATTGATGCAGATTCTGGTGAGGTTAAAGTCATAGGTGATATAGATTATGAAAAACACAAGCAGTTTACAGTCAAAGTCAAAGCTAAAGATCACGGAGGCTTGACTGACTCGAGTGAGATAATTATTGACGTCATTGACGTAAATGATAACACGCCCAAAATTACAATAATGTCTTTTGCCAGTGGGGTATCTGAAGACGCAGCACCTGGAACTGTTATAGCAATGATAAATGTTCAGGATCTGGATTCAGGTGACAACAGTAAAATTACATGTTCAATTGATTTGAACTCTCCATTTAAAATCATATCCTCGTTAACTAATTATTACAACCTGTTGACATACTCAGAACTAGACAGGGAACAAACAGGAGAGTATAATATCACGATAACTGCTGTGGATGGGGGAAACCCACCTCTTTCCAGTAAAGTAATTTTGAACCTTAAGATATCTGATGTGAATGATCACACACCTCAGTTTGAGCAGGAATCATATACTGCCTTTATAGCTGAAAATAACCCTCCATCTACAACTATTCTGACTGTCAAAGCAGTCGACTTGGACTGGGGGCCAAATGCGAAGGTTTCATATTTTATTATCGATGGAGACTTGAACGGAGCACCTCTGGCATCTTACATATCCATAAATTCAGATAGCGGTGTGATCTATGCAGAAAAATCATTTGATTATGAACAGCTGAAATCATTCAAAATGCAAGTGAAAGCTCAAGATGGAGGCTCTCCTCCTTTATCCAACAACATGACTGTAAACATTGTTATTCAAGATCAGAATGACAACGCTCCTCATGTTCTGTATCCAGTACAGACTGGTGCTTCTGTGGTGGCTGAGATTGTGCCTCGTGCTGCAGAGGTTGGATATCTGGTCACTAAAGTGGTGGCTGTTGATGTGGACTCTGGACAGAATGCTTGGCTCTCCTATAAACTACAGAAAACTACAGACAGAGCGCTGTTTGAAGTTGGTTTACAGAATGGAGAAATAAGAACTGTGCGACAAGTGACTGATAAAGATGCAGTAAAACAAAAACTTACTGTTGTTGTGGAGGATAACGGACAGCCCTCTCGCTCAGCTGTGGTCTCCATTAACGTGGCTGTGGCTGACAGCTTTCCTGAAGTGCTGTCAGAGTTAACAGACTTTACTCAAGGAAAACAATATGACGACAACCTGACTTTTTATTTAATCTTGGCTCTCGCAGTGGTCTCCTTTCTCTTCGTAGTTTCAATAATTTCAATAATTTCAGTGAAAATCTACAGATGGAGGCAGAATAAGCTATTTTATAAATCCGGGTCAAATCTGCCTGTAATTCCTTATTATCCTCCAGTCTACGCAGACGGCACATTACAGCATGTGTATAATTATGAAATGTGCGGAACCACTGATTCAAGGATGAGTGACATGAAGTTTGTCAGGCCCTACAGTCAGAACACACTGGTGAGCCAGAGTCGTATGGGGACAGTTCAGAGAGAAAAGAAGGAGCAGGAGGTTGATGACCTGACTTTAGAGGTGAGATTCTCATAAGTGCTCATTGCAGCAGCAGGAGTTTAAAGCTTGAGGTGTTGTAATCTACTTTTTTTTTTTTTTTTTAAAGATAAACAGCAAGTAATTTACTTAAAAAACTACATATAAGCAGAGGTTGAAATCTATATATTGTTTTGTTTTGAGAAACTAGACTACTAGTTCAGTTCCTTAAACGTCTCAATATATTGACAGACTCTTTTCCACTCACAAACACTCTGCTACTCTGTGTTGACACATTTGATCTTTCTCATGCTTTCGTGAAGAGATGATGTGCATTTATTTAAAATTTATAGCAATACATACAGAACTATTTAATTGCAATACAAATATATTTACAAATATATATACTTTTTATACAAATTACTCTTTAGGTCATACTGCTGTCCATAGTTTGTATCATACACAGGCATACATTTGTCATCAACTGTTTAGATTTATTATAGCCTATTATTACATCATGAAATCCCAGTTTTGGTGGGCTTTATATTACAAACCTTGTAATTAGAAGATTGTGAAGTAGAATGAAGTGTATAAACGAGGATATCACATTCTCAATTAACTGCTTGGATTTCCTTTCAATCTCTTTCAATCAAGTCTCTCAGTCCCTTCAATGCTGAATAGAATCCATGCACAGTGAGCTCTTGTGTGTTAGATTGAGAAATACTTGCCACACGTTGCCACAAACTGTCTTCATACAGGGGGTAAAAACACACAGGGAATTACAAACCCTTGCTTCTATCCACTCATAAACATTTTTTTTTATCTTCTATGGATAGTAAAAGACTGAATGGGCTATTCCTCTGATGCATTCTGCTTTGCTGTCACTACCATAATTGTGAATTAATATATACAAATTTTAAATCACCCCTTTAATCCTCTTAAAGATTCATGATGAGTTTCATAGGGTGATTTTACTGGTGTTATAGCTGCTGAAGGTCTAGGTGTGGGTTCATTTGGCTTCTCTGCAATGAGAGTGCAGTCAGATATCTCAAACACAACTCAACATGAAATGTGTGTCACAGCTGAAGCATTAATCCTGTCTCTAAGGTCCACAGCCCATTTCTCATAAATATTACATTTATATTCAAACAGAAAAATGTTTGTTTCCCAAATTAGTTACAGAAAAGTGTAAACTACAAAACACATTCTTATAGTAAAAAGCAAAATTTTGTTTACATTTAAATTATTTAACATTTTAGCCTCAATGATTTTAAAATTGGGGAAAAAAGAGTGAACAAGCATCGTAATTTGTTTATCATAGCGACCATCTTCCCTTGCAGTAAAATGGTGTCCTCACATTACCACTAGCACATAAATTGATCAGTGCAAATGTACTGTAGTGCATTTTACATTAAATTAGAAACACAGTATTAATGTGAGTAAAGCTCAGATAGCACATGAGGTCCGTGCTGGGTTTGTGAGAATGCTGACTCTCAGCCAGGGGGTGGGGAAGGAGGGGGCCGTTTCTCTCTGCATTGAGATTCTTTGTCCTGCTTTTGCCTCCTCAAACCTGTTTGTATCTGTATGTGCCTATCAAAGCAGCAACAAACAGTGATACTGTCAAATAGGTCAAAAATTTAATTGTATATATTTATATATTAGTGCACACAAATTTGCAGGTCTTTTAATATTCAATATAAATGCTTATGGGCAGTTCTTTTTAAAAGCATCCCTCTTAATTTCTTCCCCTTTATACACTTGCTTCTGTTTGTTTGGACAGTTTAAACACAGCCCACACCACCTACAGATATGAATATCCATATGCTCTGTTTTCTCCTCTAACATACATATTACTTGCCTTGACAACATGTGTTTCTATGACAACAGACTGAGTCAGAACATTCCATTTCTTCCTTAAGAGGTGTGAGGGTTTGTCCATGTGTTTGGGTGTCAGGGTTGACTCTTGAAGCCAAAGAGTCAGTACTTATCCCTTTCTGTCTCTCCCATGCTCCCTCTTGTGCTCAGAAGCGTTTACCATTATCAGTGTTATCATTATTGATATAGCTTATTTTCTTTAAATTGTACTTATTGCACATTACCACTTTTGAAAGCATTGATTTTGCCATCATTTAGAAGTGAGAAGAGAAGAGATGATAAAAGCAATCAGCTGCACATCGTAATTGATTTATGGATTTTATTTATATGGCATCATAAATCAATTGTAACATTTTTTTTTTTTTCAACACTAACCATGTTTTTTCTTTTTTTTCTCTCTCTCCTCTTTCGTCTGCCACATTCCACCTCTTCACCTGACTTTCTCCAACCAAGGTAAGAAAAAAATTCTGTTTTCTGTATATTAAAAATGTGTTTATGCCTCTTAAATACAATGCATAGTACATATTATCTTAGCCATCAATTTTATATTATTGGATTTTAATTGGAGGAGGTAAATGTATGTGTTGTTTTTTCATATGTTGGGTACAGTTAGGCTCAATACCAATTTGATATTTCTCCTTAAATGCTAAACAACAACACTTGTTTGTCACTATATGCACTACTAAATTGTCCTTATGCATGAAGTCATTACATGCACATGAGGGAAGAAAAAAAAAACGACATCTAATTTAACAATCCTGAAATGATGATTAAATGTTTTATACAAAAGGATTCTATAATTTTTAGCTGTTCTGTGTAATTCAATATGACCTATATTACATAAATATTGAATTGCTATGTCAAATATTTCCATATTGTGACAAACTTTTATTTATAATTATATTATATTTACTGTATTTTCAATTATGCTGTCAGTTAAAGTGAATTAAATTGCAACAACTTGACTGTCATATACATCCCGAATATGTTTGCTTAATGTTAGCCAGATGTGTATTGCCGTTTTGATTCCAAATGCAACAAAATAACAACACTCATAGTTCAAAGTCCAGTCTCTGGCACACGATCAGCGCACATAACTATATTAATAGAGGAAAAATGTTTTTGTAACTTAACTGATGCTGTTACGTTAAATAAATAAATTGATAAATAATCAGGTAAGTAAACAACTTTCCTTCCTTCTGAGCACATGAGTGTAGCTGCGGGAATAGGCCGCCTGTGTGGCGCTGTCCACCCTCGTGGTGCTGAAACGCTCACTCCGGCTGCTCGCGGTCTCCCCTTTCTCATAGTTGAGTCCTTTGTTGCAAAATAATCATCCGTCTTGTACGGATAAAGAGCATTTTAACTACTAATATGAATCTTAATGTAACTCCTTTGTGTTTGAAGGCGACAATTCTAACTAAAATGTTAATATTTCCTAAAATGGCACTTCTTATTTAAATATAGAATCATCAGTAACCTCCACACACACTAATGCACGCACATGCTGAAAAAAACTTTGGTTCTGCTGCGCTTCCCTCTGTCGCCACATGACGGCACACGTTCATATTATTTTTTAAAGCAGTTCTGTTTGAGATAATAGAAGCGCGCAGGCTCCCTCTCTCGGGCGCTCTCCCCCACCTCTCTCTCTCTCTCTCTCTCTCTCTCTCTCTCTCACACACACACACACACACACACACACACACACACACACACACACACACACACACACACACACACACACAGAGATAGAGGATAGTAAGGGATAATAGAAGATACTAACTATCATCATCATCACCACCACCACTCCTCATAAATAACAACAGCAATAAATGTATTATTATTATCATCATCATTATCTCTTGTTTTTAAATATGGAGTGGATCCTCTAAACCACTTTGACTTGCCTTATTCGTACTTGCCCTTTAAGATATTTTAAGAATTGGATTGGTTGAAGAGAAATGTAGAGTCGACCAATTAGGTACAGACTTAGACAGAGATCCACTCCCTCCCACTGCTGTGGCATCCTTCTGAGCTCTGAGCACAGAGAGCGCATGAAATACTTTTTTTTTTTTTTTATGAAAAGGACCTCTTACAGTAAATCGAAATATGCCATCAATATACTTTCTGGAATTGTGTAATTGTTGTGAATATTTTGAAATCTTGACAAAACTTGGATAAGTCGTCAAAAGCTTGGAGCCAGAGATGATGGAATCTCTATTCCTTTTAAAGAGAATTTGGTGGTGCTGTGTCTTTATTCTTCCTTGGAGTACAATAGATGCGCAGATTCGATACACAATTCCAGAAGAGCTAAGAGAAGGATCTGTGGTCGGAAATGTTGCTAAAGACCTCGGTTTGGATGTGTCAAAGATTATAGATCGTAACCTACAAATAGCATCTGAGACTGGTAAGCACTATTTCGCCATAGATGTGGAAAAGGGTGATCTTATTGTGAATGAGAGAATCGATAGAGAGAGTTTATGTGGATACAATGTCCCGTGTGTTTTGCCTCTTCAAGCCGTTTTAGAGAATCCTCTGCAGATGCATCGGGTTGAGATTGAAGTACAAGATATTAATGACAACACGCCAAATTTTAAATCTAATGAGCGCATATTGAATATTCCAGAATCTATTAATTCAGGAGCAAAATTTCTCTTGGAGAGCGCTATTGACTCAGATGTACAGTTCAATTCTTTAAAATTATACAGTCTGAGCAATAATGATCATTTTGTTTTAAACGTGAAAACTCAAGATGCAGTCAAAATTCCAGAACTAGTACTAAAAAAACATCTTGATCGAGAAAAACAGGCTGTTCATAAGCTAATATTGACAGCAGCTGACGGAGGGAATCCAGTCCGCACGGGCACATGTGAGATCACTGTTATTGTTCTGGACATTAATGACAATGCTCCTGAATTTGAAAAAGCATTTTACGAGACTGTTGTTGATGAAAACGAACCGAGTCATAAAGAAATTATAAGGGTCAAAGCTATAGATTTAGATGAAGGGTTAAATGGAGATATTGAATATTTTTTTGCAGACCAAACATCAGAAACAGCATTGTTTAATATTGACCAACAAACAGGTGTCATCACAATTAAAGGACTGCTGGATCATGAAAAAGCAAAAACACATAAATTTGATATAATAGCAAAAGACAAAGGAAATCCTCAAATGGAAGGCCATTGCAGTGTAAAGATAAATGTTAATGATGTAAATGATAACGCACCTGACATCATTATTACTTCCCTCTCAAGTCCGATTCCTGAGAATTCCTCAAATGGCACTGTTGTTTCTTTAATTAGTACAAAAGACGCAGATTTAGGGGGGAACGGGGAAGTTAAACTGACGTTGGTCCCCGGAACACCGTTTAGATTGAACCTTACAGTTTCAAATCATTACGCACTAGTTACCAACGGTCCTCTAGACAGAGAAACGTATACTGAATATAAAATTGAATTGAAAGCATTTGATGCCGGTTCACCACCACTATCTAGTGAGAAGACAGTCACAATAGGCATTTCAGACGTGAATGACAACTCTCCAATGTTCACTGAGAAGTCCTACACGGTTTACGCTAAAGAAAACAGCGCCCATGACTCAGTATTGTGCTCAGTCTCCGCCTATGACCCAGACTTGGGAAAAAATGCCAAAATCTCCTACTCCATTTTGGACTCTAAGGTTCAGGATGTTCCTGTATCTTCTTATATATATATAAACTCAGAAAACGGAAGTGTATTTAACATGCAGTCTTTTGACTACGAGAAAGTCAAAGTGTTTCAGATCCTCGTTCAGGCTAAAGATCACGGCTCTCCACCTCTGAGCAGCAATGCAACTGTTCATGTGTTTATTCTGGACCAGAACGATAATGCACCCGCTGTCATTTACCCGTCCACATCCATGGGGTCTGTTAGTCATCAGAGGATGCCCCGTTCTTCTAAAGCAGGACATCTCGTTACTAAGGTAACAGCAGTGGACGCGGACTCGGGTCATAACGCCTGGCTGTTCTACAGGCTCGTGGAGGCCACGGACGCGTCTCTGTTCAGTGTCAATTTACATACGGGAGAGGTGAGGACTAAACGCGCTGTTTCAGAGCACGATGACTCCTCTCAGAGACTGCTGATAGAAATAAAGGATAATGGAGAACCGATCCAGTCCACAACTGTCACAGTGGATATACTGATAGAGGACGGCTTTCATGAACCCATTTCAGACTATCGTTTGAAAACTACAGAAGACAAAAATAAAACGGGTAAAATCACTTTGTATTTGATCATATCTTTGGTCATGGTATCGGTTTTGTGTCTATTGACATTTTGCACGTTGATTGTAAAATGCGTTAGAAGCAGCATCGGGAGTTCAAGCTGCTGTGTCAGGCGAGCTAATTCTGGATACAAGAACTCCAACAGAAACCTGCAGATCCAGCTCAACACTGACGGGCCCATTAAGTATGTGGAGGTTCTGGGAGGAGACATGATGTCTCAGAGTCAGTCCTTTGGCTCCTATCTCTCTCCAATGTCAGAATTCAGCGATCTCACCCTCGTTAAACCCAGCAGCACCACAAACTTTACAGACACGCTAAAAGTACTTGATGCGTCATTACCAGACAGCGCGTGGACGTTCGAGAGCCAACAGGTGAGCGAGTGATATTATTATTAATATTATTTGTTTAAATATTATAGGCCATTAATGATGTCATTATGTGGAAAAACGAATTATTCTAACCACTTTACAACTTACAAAATAACAAACATATTTACACCAATATTACAGTAATAGTTCTGATTCACAAACAGTGAAGTTGCTTTAATATGGAACATGTAAATAATAATAACACTTATAATACCTAATAATAGAATAATACTTAAAAGCGATATTTACTTGTTGGAGCGTCAATATGCTTCTATGCAGCACCTTCGTAAAGAGTTTGTAAGAACACTGATTTCATTTTTGCAGTAAAGACTTTCTAAATATCCTATTTATCTGCATTTGCTTTAAAAACGAGAAATTGTGGAGGGAAATAGTAGTTTCGATGCGATATGACCCATGAAAGAACTGTATTTATTCTGAATGGGTGTTGAGTTTGTCACTGCTCTGCCTCTTTAAGACTGATTCATGTTATGACTGGAGAGCGCTCATCCAATAACGGGACCTCACTGCACAAAGGGATCTACTCCCTCCCCTGACATAATACTGAAAACCATTAAGCACAGACCTGAGACAAAATGCACTGCAGTATCTGCGATGTATTTAACAACGGAATATAATCTGGAATTCTATAAATTTTAGAATGTTGCATTATTTTTTGTGAAGGCTTGTATAAATAAGATGAATGTCAGTATACTGGAATCAATATCAGTTATCGTGTTTGGAAATGAGGACTCAAATACAAAGGAGAATTTTTCTCTGGCGAGCGCTGTGGCTGTTGTGTTTCGCTGTTTTGTGGAGTGATATAGAGGCGCAGCTTCGTTATACAATACCGGAGGAGCTGAAGGAGGGATCTGTTGTTGGAAATGTAGCTAAAGATCTGGGTTTGGATTTATCTGAAATATCTGATCGTAAATTACGGATAGCATCTGAGTCTGGTAAGCAATATTTCAGTCTGAATTTGCGGAATGGTGAGCTGTTTGTGAATGACATTATAGACAGAGAAACCCTGTGCGGACAAAGCGCGAACTGTGTGTTACCAGTACAAGTCATAATCGAGGATCCACTCCAATTTTATCGTGTCGAGGTGGACATACAAGATATTAACGACAATTCTCCAATATTCTTGTCGGAAATAAACACAATTGAGGTTCCAGAGTCAACGTTAACAGGAGTGAGGTTTCGTTTAGAACCTGCTCAGGATCCTGACACTGGAACGAACTCCTTGCGCACTTACGTGCTTAATAAAAATGAACATTTCGCCATGAACGTAAAAACCGACAAGGACGGAACTAAAGTCCCAGAAATAATTTTAGAGAACGCTGTCGACAGAGAAAAACAGTCTGTACACCTGCTAATTTTGACAGCTATTGATGGGGGTGATCCAGCGAGGTCAGGAACTACACAGATTTCTGTAAAGGTTCTTGATGCAAATGATAATGCTCCTGTATTTGAACACGAGTTATATGAGCTTAAAGTGATGGAGAGCACAATGCCGGGTACAATGATACTTACTGTAAAAGCTATTGACTTGGACGATGGTTTAAACGGTGAGGTCGAGTATTCATTTGCGGCACATACACCTGCTTTAATTCAAAATTTGTTTGCTATTAATCCCATGACAGGCGAATTAGTCGTTTCCAAGCAGCTTGATTATGAAACCAGCACCTCATATAAAATTGACATCCGCGCTAGAGACAAAGGTTCACTTGCGATGGAGGGACATTGTAGAATCCAAGTGACCGTTTTAGATGTGAATGATAATGTACCTGAGATCATTATTACCTCCTCACCCAAACCTGTGCGAGAAGATGCGCCCCCTGGGACTATGGTAGCCTTAATTAACGTTAAAGATTTGGATTCAGGTGTAAATGGAAACGTAACACTAAGCATGTCACAGGTCACCTCTTTCAAATTAAAGCCAACGTTTGCAAACCATTACGCACTGGTGACAGATTCACAATTAGATCGAGAAAAATTCCCTAGATATAATATTGAGCTAAAAGCCTCAGACTCTGGATCACCTCCACTGGTATCTAGCAAACTCATTTCAGTTAATATACTAGATGTCAATGATAATCCTCCTGTTTTCTCTGAACGTGTGTACTCGGTTTATATTAAAGAAAACAGCGCTCCTGGATCCATTTTAGCATCATTAACAGCATCAGATCTAGATACAGGAGAAAATGCCAAAATTGTCTATTCAGCTCTCGATACTAATACGCAAGACGTACCAGTCTCTTCATATGTTTATATAAACTCGGAAAATGGTAGTATATTTAGCATGCACTCGTTTGACTACGAGAAAATGAAGATCTTTCACATCATCGTGCTTGCTAAAGATCATGGCTCTCCACCTCTGAGCAGCAACGCCACAGTTCATGTGTTTATTCTGGACCAGAACGATAATGCACCTGTTGTCATTTACCCGTCCACATCCATGGGGTCTGTTAGTCATCAGAGGATGCCCCGTTCTGCTAAAGCAGGACATCTCGTTACTAAGGTAACAGCAGTGGACGCGGACTCGGGTCATAACGCCTGGCTGTTCTACAGGCTCGCGGAGGCCACGGACGCGTCTCTGTTCAGTGTCAATTTACATACGGGAGAGGTGAGGACTAAACGCGCTGTTTCAGAGCACGATGACTCCTCTCAGAGACTGCTGATAGAAGTAAAGGATAATGGAGAACCGATCCAGTCCACCACAGTCACAGTGGATATACTGATAGAGGAAGGCGTGCATGAGCCGATCTCGGAATATAGTATGGAAACTACAGAAAAAAACAACAAGAAAAGCGGCAAAATCACTTTGTACTTGATAATCTCTTTGGGCACAGTGTCAGTTTTATCTGTGTTGACATTATTTACGTTGATTATGAAATGCGTTAGAAGCAGCATCGGGAGTTCAAGCTGCTGTGTAAGTCGAGCTAATTCTGGATACAAGAACTCCAACAGAAACCTGCAGATCCAGCTCAACACTGACGGACCCATTAAGTATGTGGAGGTTCTGGGAGGAGACATGATGTCTCAGAGTCAGTCCTTTGGCTCCTATCTCTCTCCAATGTCAGAATTCAGTGATCTCACCCTCGTTAAACCCAGCAGCACCACAAACTTTACAGACACGCTAAACGTACTTGATGCGTCATTACCAGACAGCGCGTGGACGTTCGAGAGCCAACAGGTGAGACAACAAGTATATACATATAATCAGATGTTGTCAATGTAAGTAAATTCAAGCCTTGTAGCATTTATACCTGTTAATGAATTTCGTTCATATGATATAATGTTCTTTTGATATGGCGTTACGATGTGTTTTTGAGAGCGAGCAGACACAAACTTGTATTTTCAGCACCACAGCTCCGGCCAGCGACCACAAGGCTGTTTATGTTGCGACTCACTTACCTGCACACGTATGCATTTGATCTGTCTATCTATCTATCTATCGATCTACAGTATCAGTTCTTAAAAATATTTTAAATCGTGTGAAAGTTGGAGAATGTTGAAGATGATCCATTACTTTTGAAGAATATTCACATATGTGTTATTTCCACTGGCGACATCACAACAACGTCTAAAATTGTGTTTAATATATTTTTTTAAGAAGTAGAAGAGCACAAAAATGCAGTTATCTTAAATAACTTTTATTTGGAATGTTCTCGCTTGCAAGAAAACTGCGTAATTCCACACAAAAAACGTAATATTGCTAAACAAAAATGGCTCTGTATGTCTTTAAGAGACAGCATGGCATGAGAGAGCTCTGCACCAATCACGTAATAGAACGTACAAAGTGATCTACTACGTCCCCCAGTCAGAGCAGCAGAACAATGAAGAGAGCTGGAGAAAGAGGGAGGTAGCTTCGCATGTCGGCATGAAGCCGATTAAATCAAAACGGACACCTACTGTGGATTGTATTTCCTCGAAATGAAAATCTATTTTTTGATAAATAGTTCATAAAAGAGAAATATGTTGACGGAATGGGAAAATATATAGTGAAAATGAGACGCAAAGAGAATGGAGAATATTCATGGGCTGCGCGTTGGCTATTCGTCTCTCTTTTGTGGAATACAGTCGGAGCTTTGACTCGCTATACTATACCAGAAGAACTAAAAGAGGGTTCAGCCATTGGAAATATCGCTAAGGATCTAGGTTTTGATGTCTCAGATATTGCAAATCACAATTTGCGGATAGCATCTGAGAACAGCAGGCAGTATTTCAGTGTTGATTCAGAAAAGGGTGAGTTGGTCGTGAACAGTAGAATTGACAGAGAAAGTCTGTGCCCTCAAAGCGCTAGCTGCATTTTGCCGTTACAGGTTATCATAGAAAATCCATTACAATTGTATCGAGTCGAGATAGAAGTACAAGATATAAATGATAACGCACCGATATTTCAAACAACAGACGGTGTTTTGGAAATTGCTGAATCCATCACTCCGGGAGACCGATTTCCGCTTGAGAGTGCCGAGGATTTGGATGTTGGGAAGAATAGTTTGAAATCTTATTCGTTAAGCAATAATGAATGTTTCCGATTAAATGTAAAAACACTTGGGGATGGTAGGAAAGTACCAGAACTTGTAGTTGATAAACCATTGGACAGAGAGAAAAAATCTGTCCACAAGCTTATTTTAACTGCTGTAGATGGCGGTGACCCTGCCAAATCTGGGACTACATTAATACGTATCAATGTTCTAGATAGTAATGATAATGCTCCAAAATTTGACTTGCCAATATACAAAGCATCCCTACGAGAAGGTGCTCCAATTGATTCATCTGTATTAACAATAAAAGCCACGGATTTAGATGAAGGTGACAATGGCGAGATACAATATTTTTTAGGTGTGCATACACCCGAACCTATAAGAAAATGTTTTACTTTGAAACCAGACTCGGGAGAAATTACTGTTATAGGAAATATTGACTACGAATCTACTAAATCATACAGATTTGATGTCAGTGCAAAAGACAAAGGAAACCCAGAACTAATGGGTCATTCGTCGGTCCATATAAACATAATTGATGAAAATGACAATCCTCCGGAGATTATTTTAACATCATCACCCAGCCCTGTGCCAGAAAACGCCTCTGTCGGAACAGTCGTAGCTTTAATTAATGTCAAGGATTTAGATTTTGATGCTAATGGCAGAGTTAATGTACATGTATCCCCTGGGTTTCCGTTTACATTGAAACCGTCCTTTGACGATCATTATTCACTGGTAACAGACTCATCTTTAGATTATGAGGTCAGTGCAGAATATAACATAGAAATAGTAGCGACTGACTCTGGTGTACCACCCTTAAAGACAGTAAAGACCATAAATGTTAAATTACTTGACGTGAATGACAACCCTCCAAAATTCTCACAGGCCTCATATAATGTTTATATACATGAAAATAGCATAGCAGGTGTGTCATTATTTTCTGTATCTGCATCTGACATTGACGGAGATAAAAACGCTTTACTCACGTACTCAATTTTGGATTTAAGTTCAAACCAAGTGCCAGCATCATCTTATTTTTATATAAACTCTGAGAATGGAACAATTTACAGCATGAGCTCATTTGATTATGAGAAAATGCAACTAATCAGTGTTATAGTGCAGGCTAAAGATCATGGCACTCCACCTCTGAGCAGCAATGCAACTGTTCATGTTTTCGTTCTGGACCGGAACGATAATGCACCTATTATCATTTACCCGTCCACATCCATGGGTTCTGTTAGTCATCAGAGGATGCCCCGTTCCGCTAAAGCAGGACACCTCGTTACTAAGGTAACAGCAGTGGACGCGGACTCAGGTCATAACGCCTGGCTGTTCTACAGGCTCGCGGAGGCCACGGACGCGTCTCTGTTCAGTGTCAATTTACATACGGGAGAGGTGAGGACTAAACGCGCTGTCTCAGAGCACGACGACTCCTCTCAGAGACTGCTGATGGAAATAAAGGATAATGGAGATCCGATCCAGTCCACAACTGTCACAGTGGATATACTGATAGAGGACAGCTTTCATGAACCCATTTCAGACTATAGAGAAAAAACTATCGAGCCCAGCAAGAAAACTGGCAAAATTACTTTATATCTCATTATTGCTTTGGCTTCCGTGTCCTTGTTGTCTTTGGTGACGTTTTTCATCCTACTGGTGAAATGTGCGCGAGGCAGTAGAGGCGACTCAAGCTGCTGTATCAGGAGGACAAACTCAGATTACAAGAACTCCAACAGAAACCTGCAGATTCAGCTCAACACTGACGGACCCATTAAGTATGTGGAGGTTCTGGGAGGAGACATGATGTCTCAGAGTCAGTCCTTTGGCTCCTATCTCTCTCCAATGTCAGAATTCAGTGATCTCACCCTCGTTAAACCCAGCAGCACCACAAACTTTACAGACACGCTAAACGTTCTTGATGCGTCATTACCAGACAGCGCGTGGACGTTCGAGAGCCAACAGGTGAGACTAATACAGCTTTTGCTTATTCAGAGCTGTCATTTGTAAAGAAGTTATTTCTCTAAATTGTATTATGTTATATATATATATATATATATATATATATATATATATATATATATATATATATATATATATATATATATATATATATATATATATATATATATATGCATATGTCTATGCACCTTTATAGACGGTTATTCGATCAATTAAATGGTGATGGGCAAAGTAGTGTAATCTATTAACAACACAAAAACTTTTTACTTAAGTGCCATATTTGAGTGTCGTGCCATAAAATATTTGTAATACGACTGAATTTGCATTTAATGTAAATTTTAATAACAATACTGTAAGTTACTTATTTTAACACTTTCATTTTACAAAGAGTAAAGAACATTTATATTATCAAAGAACATTTCTAGCCACAGTTCAGGCCGAAATTCCCATTAAAAGCACTTAACATTATGAAACGAATATCTTACTTGCATTCGCATGCACATCTGCACTTTTTGTTGTTTCTGATGAGAGAATTCGCTAAATAAGTGAACAAAAAACGCATTTCAGTAATGACTCTACTGCCCATCTCTGATTGGCCATTGCAGTCATAAGCACAACAGAATCGTTTCTGATTGGTTATCATGAAGCGTTGTAGAACGCGTCTGTCTCTGGCTCTGGCCAGCCAGCGAACGCAGATTTGAATTTAGCTGCTAATGCTGTGCACTGAACGATCTAATCACACCTGTGTGATTATATCAAATATATAAAAAATATTATTTGGCAATTTGTTTAATTTTGTATTTATTATCATTTTTTATTATTATTATCATTATTAATTTTCGTTTTTTTATTTTATTTATTTATTTATTTATTTATTTGGAAGCTGCATTTAAAATCCATTTGGCTCAGAAATCTGATGGGGCACCTTCTTGTGAATAATTGTGAATGCGCTCCCCCGAAAGCACAAACCCGCGCCTAGATGTGTGCAAATATAAGATCTCTCTGAAATGTTGTGTTTAAATGGACAAAAAAAAAAAAAAAACAATGTAAAAATGCCCGTCTTGGTAAGTACCGTACGATATATATATATATATATATATATACATATATATATATATATATATATATATATATATATATATATATATATATATATATATATATATATATATGCACGAATGATGTAGCTTACTAGTAGGCGCAGGAGGCCCCTCCTGATAACCTGGGCTGATAACCGCTGATAACGCCCCATTCAATCGAGTGATAACGTTCGAATCGGGTGGTTTATGCCACAGCAGTCAGTTTTTTTCTGGACACACACAAGTGAGTTACATTCAGTTAGTGACACTGAGTGGTGTTATGTGAAGCTGACCATATCTTCCAGCCTGGTGGGACATCGTCTCAGCTGGCTGCAATGTTTTTTATTTATTTTTATTTTTTTCTTAGCTGCTCCCACTTACCGTTTAGTCACACCTAGCCTAATTCTATGAAATTAAAATGTACAAAAATGTAATTTAATTATATCTTATGTTTATTAAGATTAATCCCCAATTTGTCTACAGTTGGCTCCAATGCTATCCAATAATTGTACATTCTGCACTTGATTTTCTTTTTATAAATAAACGGTAGACAGTAGTCACAACCACAGTGAGCTGGGTATGCCTTTACAAACATCAAAACCTTTATTGGACCAGTGAGGCTTAACTCTGAGCCAATCATGTGTTAGTATTAAAAAAGCGATCTGCTCCCTCCCTCAGCTAGAGGAGGAGTACATTGATGCGATCTGTAGAGCGAGAGGAACGCTTTATGAGGCTGATTACCACAACGAGGATGGGCTGAGTACATTTATTTGAAAATGGAGAACATAATTCAGGTTTTCTATGGATGTATTTGATATTTGTTGACGGGAATATCAGCGCATTAGAGAAATTATGCAGATTAACGGATGGTGGAAATGGGAAGCGCTTTGGCTGTTCGCTTTCTCTCTATTGTGGTAATACACAATAGAGAGAAAGAGCGCTACACTGCAATTACATTAAATTGATTTAAAATATTTTATTTATATTTTATTAAGTCTAAGCAATGTTTTTTTTTCTATTAGCCAAATATTTTATATACCATATTTATGATGTTAAAACAAACTGCAATAGTTTTGCACTGTATTCAGCACTTTGGACTGGACAGCTCCCGTAACGACGTTACGTTGTGCAGTTTTAGGTGCTATAATTTATAAGTGCTGGTTTGGTAGGCATTGTTGAATAAAAATGAAATAAATACATACATAAATAAAGTTACTACTAATAGTAATAATAAAAAAAGTTATATAGAATATATATATATATATAAAAAAATATATATATAAAAAAAAATGTGGACCCAGTTTATCTTAAGTGGCCTTAACATTTATGTTCTTATATTTAAATTAATTATTTTGTACAATGCACTTATTGTGTACATATTTATATTATTGTTTTTATACTGTACTTATAGTTTAAAAATGCTTGCATGTACTTACATCTGTAATTAATTTTATGTAATTACATTTATAATAACAGTGCTGACCAATCTCTTACACCTTAGCACACACACGTAAACCTGCCCATACACCAAACCTGACCGTATGTGTCCCACCTCAATAGCAGGTTTTGCAATACAATATGAATACAATAAGTACACTGTACTTATTTTTTGATGTATGTACATAGTAGTTAAGGCCACTTAATATAAATTAGGACCAAAAATACTTTTTGTGTGAAACTGTATTTCCTCTTCATAAAAAAATGAGAACTAAAAAAGTTATTCACTTTTTTTTTAAATACCACATTTAAAAATATGTTCTAATATTTCCCTTACAGAAAAAACTACATGAATTTTACAAGTGCAATCGCATGTTAAAATTACATATGAAAAAACATGTGAAATGTGCTTTGCACATGGTAAAGAAGTTTCCCGTCTAAGCAGATGAAATCAGTCTGAGGCTAACAGCATTTTTTAGATCACAGCTGTCAACTAGATGCCGTAATGCATACAACAGAGGACTGGTTACCCCTTTAAGAAACAGCAAAGCATCCATTGGATAAGTGAGCACTGAGCTCTGTACCAATCGTGATTCAGACTGTACAAAGGGATCTACTCCCTCCCCCAGCCAGAGGAGGAGTATGATGAGAGCTTTAGTGTGAAATAAAACATGAACGCTTTATGAGGCTGATCACCACAACGAAAATGGGCTGAGTACACGTTTATTTTAAAATGGAAAACAACATTCGTTTTTATGAGGGAGTAAGATGAAGATTTGTAGATGGGAATAACGAACGCGACACAGAAATGAGGAGGAACGGAGTGTGGAAATGGGCAGCGCTTTGGCTGTTCGCTTTCTCTCTATTGTGGAATAAAGCTGGAGCTCAGATTCGCTACACAATACCCGAGGAGTTAAAGGAAGGCTCTATCGTTGGGAATATCGCCAAGGATCTTGGTTTTGATATCTCAGATATCGCCGAGCGTAAGTTAAGAATAGCGTCTGAGTCGAATAAGCAGTATTTTACTGTAGATTCAGGGAAGGGTGATCTGGTGCTTAATTGTAGAATAGACAGAGAGACGCTCTGTGGACAAAGCGCCAGTTGTCTAATGCCACTGCAGATCGTAATTGAGAACCCATTACAGATGCATAAAGTTGAAATAGAAATACAAGATATAAATGATAATGCACCTAACTTCCATACAAAAGATGCCACATTAAAAATACCTGAAGTCATTGCTCAAGGCGCACGATATACCCTTGAGAGTGCTGAGGACCTCGATGTTGGAAGCAATAGCATAAAGACTTACTCACTTAGCAGTAACAATTTCTTCCGAATTAATGTTAAAACGTTAAAAGATGGAAGAATGGTACCTGAACTCGTGGTTGAAAAACCTTTAGACAGAGAGAAACAGTCTATACACAAGCTAATATTAACTGCCTTAGATGGTGGCAATCCAGTAAAATCTGGAACATCTTTATTGCTAATAATCGTTCAAGATATAAATGACAACGAACCGAAATTTGAAGTTGCTGTATACAAAGCATCTGTACTAGAAAGAGCCACCTTTGGATCAAGTGTGATCAAAATAAAAGCCACCGATTTGGATGAAGGTCCTAATGGTGAAATACAGTATTCATTCGGTGCGCATACGCAAGATCTTGTAAGAAATGTTTTTAGTGTGAACGCTGAAACCGGCGAAATCACAGTTATTGGAAACCTAGATTATGAGAATAAAAAAACGTATATGTTTGATGTTTGTGCTAAAGACAAAGGGAATCCAGAGCTCGAAGGACAGTCGTCGGTTCAGATAGATATCATAGATGAGAATGACAATCCTCCAGAGATTATCCTGACATCTTTATCGAGTCATGTGCCTGAAAATGCAACGGTGGGAACTGTGGTGGCTCTGATTACCGTCAAAGATTTGGACTCCAGTAACAATGGCAAAGTCGAGCTAATTGTCCCCACGAATGTTCCTTTCAAATTGAAAGCATCTTACGATAACCACTATTCTTTAATTACTGACTCATTATTAGACCGTGAAGTTCATTCTGAGTATAATTTTGAAATACTGGCCATGGACTCTGGTGTTCCACCTTTAAAAACTACGAAGACGGTAAATGTGAAAGTGCTTGACGTGAATGACAACGCGCCACTTTTCTCACAATCATCATACATCGTTTACATAAACGAAAACAATCTGGCAGGTGTGTCATTGTTTTCTGTATCTGCAGTTGATATTGACCGAGACAAGAACGCTTTACTCACTTACTCAGTTTTGGATTTAAGTTCTAATCAAGTTCCAACATCATCGTACTTTTATATCAACTCTGAGAACGGAACTATTTACAGCATGAGCTCATTTGATTATGAGAAAATGAAGCTAATCAGAATTGTAGTGCAGGCTAAAGATCATGGCTCTCCACCTCTGAGCAGCAATGCAACTGTTCATGTGTTTATTCTGGACCATAATGATAACGCACCTGTTGTCATTTACCCGTCCACATCCATGGGGTCTGTTACTTATCAGAGGATGCCCCGTTCTGCTAAAGCAGGACATCTCGTTACTAAGGTAACAGCAGTGGACGCGGACTCAGGTCATAACGCCTGGCTGTTCTACAGGCTCGCGGAGGCCACGGACGCGTCTCTGTTCAGTGTCAATTTACATACGGGAGAGGTGAGGACTAAACGCGCTGTTTCAGAGCACGATGACTCCTCTCAGAGACTGCTGATAGAAGTAAAGGATAATGGAGAACCGCTCCAGTCCACCACAGTCACAGTGGATATACTGATAGAGGACGGCTTTCATGAGCCCATCTCAGATTACAGAGAGAAAACTATCGAGCCCAACAAGAAAAGTGGCAAAATTACTTTATATCTCATTATCGCTTTGGCTTCCGTGTCCTTGTTGTCTTTGATGACGTTTTTCATCCTACTAGTGAAATGTGCGCGAGGTAGTAGAGGCGACTCAAGCTGCTGTATCAGGAGGACAAACTCAGATTACAAGAACTCCAACAGAAACCTGCAGATTCAGCTCAACACTGACGGGCCCATTAAGTATGTGGAGGTTCTGGGAGGAGACATGATGTCTCAGAGTCAGTCCTTTGGCTCCTATCTCTCTCCAATGTCAGAATTCAGCGATCTCACCCTCGTTAAACCCAGCAGCACCACAAACTTTACAGACACGCTAAACGTGCTTGATGCGTCATTACCAGACAGCGCGTGGACGTTCGAGAGCCAACAGGTGAGAAAGCCTAGATGTAAAAAGTTAATGTGTAAATCATTTATACTTAACAGTGATATGATGACGTTACTTTCAGAACCTTGGACAGCACTATATGTACTCTTGTCTGAACACAAACACACAGACACACGTGTGTGTGTGTGTGTGTGTGTGTGTGTGTGTGTGTGTGTGTGTGTGTGTGTGTGTTTATATGCATATAACATTTTTAAATACTTATTATATACTGACTATTATTATTATTATTATTATCATCATCATCATCATCAACATAAAATATTCTATTATCAAATAATGTAGGTTTATTGCATTATTATTGAAATCTATAAATCTAAAAAAAGACATCAAATAAAATATGGCCACTCATGATACATAATACTCTTCTTTTATTGCAATGTTATTTGGTGTGAGTGCTGTGCTGTGCCTTTAAGAGGCAGTTCTCTTTCCACTGGTCATTGCATTTATCTCTGCACCAATCACATGAAGAATTGTACAAAGAGATCTACTCCCTCCCCCACCGACATTACAACGTTCAGTGCAGGCAGAGAAGAGAAATGCTCTAATCTGTTTTGTAAAATGGATTCTAACATATTTTTGAGACAAAATGGAAACGCAAAACTGTCATCTTGGTGGTACCCCTAGTTTTTATTCGAACGGTGAATCGTCTGGATTTAAAATCAAAATGACTAAGAGGGTGTCATTCAGATGTCGGAGGAATTATTTGCTCTTCTTTTTTCTCTTTCTTCTTTTGTGGAGTATGACAGAAGGACAGACTCGCTACTCAATTCCCGAGGAATTAAATATGGGTGCTGTTGTTGGAAATATTGCAAAAGATTTAGGTTTGAAAATATCTGAGCTGTATGACCGTAAATTGCGAATAGCTTCTGAATCAGGTAAGCAGTATTTCAGAGTGGATTTACGAAGAGGAGAAATTGTGGTTAATGAGAGAATCGACAGAGAAATCCTTTGTGTAAAACACGCAAATTGTCTACTGCCTCTTCAAATTGTTATCGAGGAGCCTTTACAACTTTACAGAGTGGAAGTCGACATACAGGACATTAATGACAATTATCCGCATTTTCAGTCTACAGACCGCGTTTTAAAGATAGCAGAATCCACTGTCCCTGGAATGCGCTTTCCTTTGGAGAGCGCAATAGACCCAGATGTTGGCAGTAATTCCTTGAAATCGTATACTTTAAGCAAAGACGAGTGTTTTAGTTTAAAAGTAAAAGACCTTGGAGATGGGCGCAAGGTACCTGAATTAGTACTGGAGAAACCCCTTGACCGCGAGAAGAAACCGATGCATCAGCTTATGCTTACTGCGTTAGACGGGGGGAATCCGGCTAGATCTGGAACTTCACAAATAAACATTACTGTCCTGGATATCAATGACAACAACCCCGTATTTGAGAAAAGAGTTTACAAAGTGGCCATTAATGAAAACGCCAAGCAAGGAACGTCATTTTTAATGGTTAAAGCAACGGACTTAGATGAAGGTCCTAATGGAGATATACAGTATTCTTTAGGGGAGCACACATCTGATGAGTTGCGCTCACTGTTTCGTATTAACGAGAAAACCGGCGAAATTATCCTGAACGGTGAGTTAGACTATGAGACCACTCCTGTTTACAACATTGAGGTCAGTGCCAAAGATAGAGGGGTTCCCGAAATGGAGGGCCATTGTATGGTTGAAATTGAAGTTGCAGATATTAACGACAACCCACCACAAATAGTGCTGACATCTAAACCGAACCCTGTGCGGGAGGACGCGCCAAGCGGGACAGTTGTAGCGTTAATAAGCTCACGGGACATCGACTCTGGTGACAATGGAAAAGTCAGTCTGCAGACACAGTCTGATATTCCATTTATTTTAAAACCATCTTTTTCAAACGAATATTCGTTGGTTACAAACGGCGTTTTAGACCGGGAAACTTACCCGGAGTATAACGTGGAAATCACTGCATTTGACTCGGGCTCGCCCGCTTTAAATAGCAAAACAATAATTCCAGTTAAAATTCTTGATGTTAACGACAATGCCCCAAAGTTCCCTGATAACGTGTATTATGTGTACGTGAAAGAAAATAACACTCCAGGCTCTATTATCTGTTCGGTATCTGCTCAAGACGTTGATGTTGGCGTAAATGGTAAAATATCATACTCTATTGAGAACCCTAAAAATTGGGATACTCCAATATCCTCGTATATGTACATAAACTCTGAAAATGGAAGCATATTTAGCATGCTTTCGTTTGACTTTGAAAAAATAAAAGTGTATGAGGTCATCGTTCAGGCTAAAGATCATGGCACTCCATCTTTAAGTAGTAACGCGACAGTGTATGTGTTTATTCTGGACCATAATGACAACGCACCTGCTGTCATTTACCCGTCCACGTCCATGGGGTCTGTTACTCATCAGAGGATGCCCCGTTCTTCTAAAGCAGGACATCTCGTTACTAAGGTAACAGCAGTGGACGCGGACTCGGGTCATAACGCCTGGCTGTTCTACAGGCTCGCGGAGGCCACGGACGCGTCTCTGTTCAGTGTCAATTTACATACGGGAGAGGTGAGGACTAAACGCGCTGTTTCAGAGCACGATGACTCCTCTCAGAGACTGCTGATAGAAGTAAAGGATAATGGAGAACCGATCCAGTCCACCACAGTCACAGTGGATATACTGATAGAGGACGGCTTTCATGAGCCCATCTCAGATTACAGAGAGAAAACTATCGAGCCCAACAAGAAAAGTGGCAAAATTACTTTATATCTAATGATCTCTTTGGCTTCCGTGTCCTTGTTGTGTCTGTTGACGTGTTTCATCTTACTAGTGAAATGTGCGCGAGGCAGTAGAGGCGACTCAAGCTGCTGTATCAGGAGGACAAACTCAGATTACAAGAACTCCAACAGAAACCTGCAGATCCAGCTCAACACTGACGGACCCATTAAATATGTGGAGGTTCTGGGAGGAGACATGATGTCTCAGAGTCAGTCCTTTGGCTCATATCTCTCTCCAATGTCAGAATTCAGTGATCTCACCCTCGTTAAACCCAGCAGCACCACAAACTTTACAGACACGCTAAACGTACTTGATGCGTCATTACCAGACAGCGCGTGGACGTTCGAAAGCCAACAGGTGAGACAAACGTAGATTTAAACAAGTTATGGTTATATACACTAATTATACGTAACTGATGGAGAGACATTACTTTCAGCACCTTGGACAGCACAATGTGTGCTTTTGTCTATAAGCAAAGCAACTTTCCTTCAATAGAAATTCACGTTTTATCCCCAGCCCTTTTAACTCTTTTCCCAGACCCACGCAGGCTTGTTGCTCTTAAGAGCTGTATTGTTAGTTTAGATACGTTAGAACAAATTGTGGAGATCATGGATACAGAATAAAACGTGTTTCGCATATACTCAGAAATGTCTTGCGATGTAGTTTATGCATGAACTAAAACACCGAAGGAGTCTATAGCTACTAGTGCAAGTACTAAATAAAAAATTGAGAGTAAAGAGCTTTGTCAGAGATCTTTGGACTGGGCTGCAGTTTGGATTGTAAAAAAAAAAAAAAAAAAGTTGTGTGTTTTGCAACGCACAATTCTGAACCTTCATAATATAAAGATGATGAATCTAAACCAGGAACAGTTAGCCACTTGACTAAGGAGTGGACGTCCATGTGATACTTTTAAGAGAGATGCGAATCATCTTGGACTCTAATGTTAAGTATTTTGACATAGACCTGACATCCGGAGCTTTGTTGGTCAAGCACACAATGGACAGAGAAAGTATGCGCAGAGGAAATTTACATAGTCACACTCTGATTCAGATTTCTCCTCTAAATCCTTTGGAAATATGCAACGTTATGATATAAATTGTGGATGTTGACCACAATGGCCCACACTTCCAAAGCCGAAACACTTCTGTAGAAGTTTTTAGAAGCGGCTGCTCCAGGCACTATGTTTCGCTAAGAAAGTGTGCATGACTCTGATGTGGGTGTGAATTCACTGCGCGCTTAATTTCTTTGTCAAAATGATAATTTTATGTTTACAGAAGAAACTGTAAATGTACAGAAGTGTCGGAAGCAAAATCCCAATTTTAGTCTTGAACAAGCCTCTTGATAGAGAAAAACTAACTAATTTAGATTGGTTTTAACAGCAGTTGATGGTGGCAGTCCAGAAAAGCCCAGCAATAGTGCCATTTTTTTAATATAGATATTCTAGATTTCAATGACAACTCACCACACATTCATAATCCTACAAAAAGAGTCACACTTTTAGAGAATTCACATCGTAGAACGTTAGTTACAATTCTTAATGCCTCTGATGGCGATTGTGGACAAAATGGTGAAATATATTACATGTTTGATAAATACACCCCTGAAAATGTTTTTATTTTATTTTTATTTTTTAATCAAGATTATTGACGTGAGTGACAACATCCCTGCTATCAACAATAATGTGGTTTCTCCTGTAATCTCTGAAGATATGAGTTCAGGCACTGTTATTGCCCTAATCAAAGTAAAAGATGAAGACACAGGGGAAAATGGTGAAGTGAGCATGCACATCCCTTATGGGTTGCCTTTTAAAACGACTTCGCCTTATTAAGGGCTTTTCACTTTGATGACCAGTGGCCTGCTGGACAGAGAGGCTGTGGCTGAATACACTATTACTGTGACTGCCACAGACTCTGGATTCCCACCTCGTTCCTCGCAGGAATCTTTAATGTTACATCTTGCAGAGGTTAATGTTAACCCCCAATCTTTTCACAGCCTTCCTTCTCTGTGAACATAGCTGAAAACAATGCCCCAAATGCTTCCCTTTTGTCCGTGTCTGCTTCAGACCCATGTGGGTGAGAATTCTACTATTTATTTCTCAGTTTTGGAGTGCAAAGCTCTTGGTAGGTCTGTGTCTTCATATGCATATATTAACCCAGATAGGGCAGATATATGCCATGTGAAATTTTGACTATGAAAAGGTTAATGCATTTCAATTTATAGTGCAGGTTCTTGATAGAGGAACTTATATATCCTGCACTCCCATCCGATGGGACACTGCAGTTTTTGGTGCCTAGCACGGCTGGTATCGGACACTTAGTCAATCGCATCACATTAATGGTGGTGATAGTGGCTACAATGCCTGTTTATTCTATACCTTCTCATGGTTTGATGCTGAACTATTTCACATAGGCGCACATACTGGAGAGCTGCGTACAGCCCATAATCTTACATAAGAGAACAGCAAGTCTGTTTTTAGCCTCATTGTGATTGTAAAAGATGACGCAACTCTTCTCTCTCTGCTAGTGTGGTAATTAACATCACTCTGGCTGAGAAAGCTTCAGATGTCTTTTCTGAACCTAAGAACTCTACCTCCAAAAGTCCAAAAGGGTCTGACCTCACTTTGTACCTCATAATTACATTATCCTTCATTATAACGGTTTCATTCCTGGTTATATTTTTTGTAGCAGTGCACAGACTCAGCCATCATGGTTATGTTATGTGCCTCATGCAAAATCTCGGTTTCAAGCATACATCTCATGAGCACCAACACAATGACCTCCACATGCAGCTAAATACTGATGGTCCTATTAAATACATGGAGGTCTTGGGGGTCTCCTGGGATTTACACATACACACATACACGCCTGGTTTCTCTACTATATCCAGAAGGAATGACTTTGTGTTTGTTAAGGCCCCACAGAGCACTCTAAGCATATAACTGTCAAAAAGACTCTTCACTCACTCACTTATGAAGGTCAGATTTTCAGGAAATATTATAGACTACCATTTAAAAGTTTGAGGTTGGTATGATTTCTTTGATGTTTGATGAGAAAAAAAAGTCTCCTATGCCCACCAAGGATTTATCGATTGATTGATTCTTTACTCTAAAATAAATTAAAAGAGCAATATTGTGAAATATTGTACAATTGTAAGTATCTTTACTGTCACTTATGACTATGTCCATGCATCCCTGCTAAAGAGTATTATAGTATTAATTTATTTTAAAAAAGTCTTACTGACACTAAACCTTTGTTGTGGTGTAAGCAAAATATACATCTGTTAATGAAAAAAAAAAACATACACAGGTCAGATGTTTGTGGTATCATTTCTAGTAAGATGGAAATCACGCTGTCATTATGTCATTATGTCATTAATTCACAGTAAGGCTCTAGTCACTATGACTCACTTTTTGGACCAAGCACTCTATAATGCCAAGTGTATTAAGA
Organism: Carassius gibelio; assembly: GCF_023724105.1. Classification (NCBI taxonomy): domain Eukaryota; kingdom Metazoa; phylum Chordata; class Actinopteri; order Cypriniformes; family Cyprinidae; genus Carassius; species Carassius gibelio. Next base: position 13,966,253 of record NC_068380.1, on the reverse strand, counting down.
ATCAGGCCACAATCTGAGCTAATTTTAGACCCAGTGACTTAGAAAATGTAAAATGACAGAAAATGTAACAGTATGAATCTGAGATGGGCTATGACTGAGAATAGTGTGCTCAAATACTCAAGTCAGGTGATGCAGATTGTTGCAGTCATTATGATTTATAAGCGGTCCCAAATAGCAGCCTGTCTTTGTGAAATCTTCACTAAAGTTTGGAGGATCATTACAGTGTGATATTGCACATGCTTTGATTGCTATCTTGCATCATAATGACTCGACTCAGTGTGGGGAAATGCAATAGAATTGTGTGTGATACTAAGGAAATTATGAAAAAAATCTAATCCACCTACAACTGAGCTCGTATTTTGTTTGATACAGACTTATGTGTATTGTCCTCATGTACATGGACTCATGCATGACAGCAACATGATCGAAGTTTCAATTATTCACATAGACTCTCCCTCCCTCAACCTATTTTCTACCTTATGTTCTTTGTTGCTCTGTTTCTCACTACTCCCCTCAACTTATTCTTTCTCAGCAAAGGTGCAGTTTCATAGAAAATAGAGGAAGCACATTAAATCTGCTGTCAATAATACCAGTTTGTATTTCAGGACTTTAACCTCCTATGACAGGATGGAGGGACCTGCACTCCAGAATGGACCAATAGTGGATATTTATCTCTATGCCAACCAAAAATATTGACAAAAGTATTTTTTTCTCATTTTCAGCAAAAGCCCCCTAATGCTGACTGGAGATTTCCCCCAAACCAGAGACCTGGACCCAGCGGGTAAGTGTTGAATTCAGTTTATTTGTCTTGCAAAACCTATAAATGCATTTGAGTCTATCCACGTGGTATTACATACACTGTTTTGTAATTGTTTTTATTTAATCTCGCTGATTGGAGTGAGATAATAACGAAAGAAAATCTGGCTAGATTTTTGGTGGTCACGGTCCTCTTCTTTTAGTCAGCCTGAAGAGTTAACGACCAATATTTATACATAAAAATCAACAAATACCAAAATATCTAGATTAGAGTCTGAAATAATGTACTGTTCATCTGTATGTTCAGCCCATCATCGCCCATTTTATGAATAAAATGTTAATGGCAATTTACCACAGTACTGTAATCTTACACAATAAACCATGCAAAGAAATCCTGCAGAGAAAATCATTCAAAAGAAATCCTGTGTAGAATATCATGCAAAAATCTTGCAAACAAAAGAAATCACGTGGAGGGGAAAAAAGTATTGTGCAACAAATATATAGGATAGCAATTATCAGATAGAAACATACAAAAGTGAAGTAACTACCTGTGAGACAAAACGTCTTAAAATATACGGTTTAAACTTAAAGGAAACCGAAAGACGTTCTCACCCATCCATGTGCTCTGGTCAGTCTCTGGTCAGAAGCAGGGTGATTGAGCTGTATGCTCCTGTGCTTATGTTTCAGCCAACACAGGTTCCACACCCTGCAGCAGAGATGGACTCCATACGAGAAGTCCAGGTAGAGTGAAGTCTAGTGTGTGGTAGCGTTTGACTTCACCCGGTGTAGCCTTCTAGTAGAATGTTGTGTTAAGATCTTTCAGATTATGTGTCCTGCAGCTTCCAGCGACATGCTGTCCAGTCTGTTCCTATACATATAAATGTGAACACAAATTACGTGCAGTTGGTTCATTTGAGGATACGGCTTTTGGATGTATGTGTATCGCTCATAGCTGTTCGTTGCATCTTGCTTTGAGGGTTGCCATTGCAGTGTTTACGTGTGCTTAGTAAACTTGTTTGTTACAATTTGATTTATTTTTGGCTTTGTAGAGCCAAGTCTGTGAAGTCTGTCCCTGAAGATTAGAGAAATATTTCTGTCCTTACGTACGGAATCTGCTATCAATCTGTCTGTGTGGGCAGGGAGAGAGAGTAAACAATCAGATTTTTAGTCATGTCATTTTGAAACTGAGTAGCCTGTAATAATCAAAATATACTTAAAGTGATAGTTCAACCAAAAATAAAACAGAGAAGAAATTCAAAGATTTTTTTTTTTGAAAAAATTAAAATAAATAAATAATTAATAATGAATAAAAATTGTAATACACTACTCAAACTTGCATCTTAAAGGCGAAAATAATCTATGAAATGACAATGAAAAACAAATTATAAGACTACTACTAATAATATATTGTGTGTGTGTGTGTGTGTTCCAATGTTCCTTTGCCCATTTGCCCTTATTTAAAGCACTCAAATTACCAAGTTGTTTTCCCTCCAAGGAAGTGATGTTTATTTATTTATTAATTATTTGGACAGTTTTATTTGAATGGACAGTAGTCAAAATAAAGGAGTAGACAATAACTTGAGGAACAAACTAAAAACCTTTATTATAATTGCTAAATTAAATTAATTGGAAAAGAAAAGTCAAATTATGTTATTTATGACTAAGACAGACAGCCTTAAGATAAGGCAGTTAGATCATGATCCTTACTGGGGATACAAAAGGCACTGAAAATAAGGAGTGGACCTTTAATGGGAATTTATCATTATTATCCATTGTAAATACTCATATTTAATGAGATATTTATTTTTACATTAACTGATATGAAGATTTTGTTTTATAAGCCTGAGGAACATCAATTGACTCAAAACGTTGCTGAGCTAATAACATTTTACAAGGATGCAAGTTTGAGTGCTGTGCAGGAATTTATTTATTTATTCTGGTTTATACTAGACTTCTGCCACTGCATTTTCTATTTAGTGTTTTACAGATGAAAAAGAAAGTTATACAGGTTTGGAACAACATGAGGGTAAGTGAGAAAAAAAATTGAAGGGGGGATGAACTATGCCTTTAAAAAAATGCTTGTTGTGGTTTGATCAAATGTCAAAGTGTATGTGTAAAGCCACATGGTATAAACAGACACAACTGTATTCTGATCAGTGCATCTGTCTGTTTACTTCATGTCTACTGCTGCTTTGTCAACTTTAGCCTCCATTTTCTGACTGCAATGCACTGTTCTGCCCTGTCATACAAAATGGCTGTCTCAACTAATGAACCGGGCGCATTTATGCTAGCAAACGTGGTGGCTGCTGTTCTCGTACATGTGTAAGAGGGAAAAGGCAAGGAAAAAAAGCACCATAAATGTGTTTGAATGCATGTCGAGTCACTAACCCTGTTCTCTGTCATTTAGGGCTGGAGCTCATCCTGATGAGGCAGGTGCCAGTGCTGGTGTGATAGCGGGAACAAGACCGTGGCCCAACCCCCCTACCGAAGCTGAACAGTTCCAGGCGATGATGGTGGCAGCCAACGGTGAATCTCAATCTCACTTATTATTATTATTCCCTCTTTTATAAAACCACATTAGAATGAGAGCAAATGTGAGAACGTGGAGAGACCATTAACATTTGAAAAAGAAAAACTAAGCTTGTAAGAAAAGAATAGCATAGCCAACAATAATGTCATAAAAATTTCGCTTGTAAAGCAAAAACCTTTCTCTGCTAGAAATATCCTTCCGGCTGTTCAGCTTTACAAGCTAAATTCTCATGATAATCTTGCTGGTTAAACTAATTAAGCAAGCTGTTGGGGACAAATCAGCCCACCAGCATCGAAAACACAGCATGCGCCGGTCTTGTTTGTCCACATACAGTAGGCTATATTTTATTGGATGCATCAGTCCTCAAGGTCAGATTCTGAAGACTGTTAATAACTGGATAATGTAAGGAAAGAGGGAGCTGGAGTGAGAGAAGAAAGAAAAGATAGAGTGCGGCTTCCAGAGTAAAACGGATCTCACTATTTATTGACTGTTATAGACTGTCAAACTAATTAAGTGTAAAGAGATAATGGAGCCTTTCTCCCTCTCGGCAGCTGCAGTCAGAATGATAGCACTGTGCTGATGTTCTTCTCTAGCCTAGATGAACTTCAACAGAATCTCAAGAGTCTAATTTACAGTACATTCACATATACATACTGGAAGCTACACTACAAATCACATTATCTAAATCTGTTGGTTCAAATTTCACAAGTGTGGATTTTGGTTAACAATTGCATTACTACAATTTCATTGTGAATTTGTGGAGAAGAAACACATTTATACATTGGGGACAAAGGCAGAGTTGCCTCACTTATTTAAAAGGACAATGTCACTTCCATTCGCAATGTATTTTACAAGAACTGTAAAAATAGTGTAGTTTTAGTGTGCTATTCTTCTGTATACATGTTTTCTGTTCTGTAAGCGTGTTGCTGAGTGTGTGATGTGTGTCGGTGTTATGGCATATATAATGCATGGGGGATGGGCAAGCAGAAGCAGGTCACTGAGGAAGCTGCAATGCGGTTCATGAGTGACTGAATTATGAGCTCTGTGCCGAACCAACCCATATCTAACCTGTCCCATCTCTCTGTCTCCTGTTCTACCCGCTTCTGTTTCTTCTTCTTCTTTCTCACCCTACCATTGCTCTCAAAAGTAAGTGAAGCCACTGCAACTCTCGGCCCTCGCTACAATCCACAGTATGGCCCGGACTACCGCCAGAACGTCTTCATCCCGGGTAGTACCGCCACCCTCATGGCCAACCCTCAGCAACAGGTACCCCAGCAGGCCCTTCCCCCTCCCCAGGCCCTTCCTCCTGTTGAAGCCCCCAAGGCAGCTCAAACTCCTGCCAGCAAGAAGAAGCCTACTAAGAAAGACAAGAAGTAAGACGCGTGGAAGCACTATCAAAGCAGTGGAAATATGTCACCAGGATCTGAGCATCTCTCCTCAAAATAACGAGACCACAGGCTTGGTTAAAGAATCAACTATTTTTACATTTAATGTTCTTATCTGTGAGGTTTTTATTTGTTTGTTTTAGATTTCCCTATCTTCATTTATTGCATTTTGAATTGCATTACAGAATCTTTCTCAATAACCCCCCAAAATCAAGCATTTCCTGTTCTGTCGCTGAAACAAAGAACGACTGAACAAGAGGAGATGTGTTCAGATTCCTGAAGCTCTTTTACTGACAGATAACTCTGTCCTGTAAATAGCATTACTAAAACAAGAAGAAAATATAAATGTCTTCTTTTTTTTTTTTTTAAATGTCATGTTTCAACTTTCTGTCATTTTTTTCTTTTTCTTTTTTCAAAGCAAGTTAGATGCTTCTTGTGGTTACAAAATGAAATGCTTGTAGGCTTTTAAACAGTGTGCCACAAATCTCACCTTGATGGAAAAAAAGAGTATTGAGCTGAACTATGCAGAGAAAAGTGGATACTTAAAAAAAGGGCACATGAAAGTATATTTAACTAGTTTGTGGAGTAAGAGACTACATTTGCATTCGGTGAGACACTGGGCTGTTGTCACGGTATTTAAAAATAGATTCAGCCTTCTCATTAACGTCTTAATGATTAAGTTAAGCAGAGCCAAATGTTAGGTTAACAACATTTGACTATTCTTTGCTTCTATTTCCTGTTAGCTTGCTATAAGAATCCTTGAAATGCAAGAAATGTAAACTGTTTTTGAAGATCAGAAAATATACCTCATCCCTGCAAAGAAAGATTTAAGTCAAAGTGAATGTGCTAAGAGTTAATGGAAAACATGACGTGAACCACAAAGAAAGAAACAAATGATGAACACGGAAAGACTAATGAATAACTTAAGTGTAATACTGTACTTGAGTGGATCTTAGATGGAAGGATTCTGTCAATTTTTCTGCACCAACCACCACCACAGTGTATATAACATGTGTAACCTGTCTGTACAAACAGTAGAGCCACAAGGGCTGGCTGTTACAGGAATGTTTCAGTATTTCTTTTTTTTAAATGCAACAAAACAAGAGGATAGAAAAAAGATCCAGTGTAGTGTTGTAGGAAGAAAAGTTTCAAGATCATTGACTAACCAAACTATACATACTTTAACTTCTGAAGACATACAATCGTAGCTTAAGGCTTGTGGAGTATGTGCATATTTTTGTGTTTTTCACCCTTGATTATACTTTCTTTCCTTTTCTCCAATCACCTAAAACTTTGAAGATAACAGACAATACTAACTGTCTTTAGAGTACCACCCCTCCCCACATCTTACTGTACTTTTCTGTGCTTGTACTTCCATTCAGTCTGTAATGATACTGGAATGCCAATCCTGTCTGACTATGAATATCTATCTATCTATCTATATACTGTATATAAATGTCTGTCTGCTGCTCGGCTAACTTTCTGTATTTGACTGTGATTCCTTTTAAGAAATGCTTAGCACCTCATGTTACTCTTTATTTTATTAGCTAATATTTATATCGCTGTTGATTTAGGTTTTACTTTATTATTGGAACACTTACATTTGAAATAAAATTTTGTCAGAACTCACAGTCATGGTTGAGCTGTATTTTTGTAATTGCTTTGTCTGTGAACATAACTGTGGGCATATAACTCATATCCAACCAGGTTAAATGAATTAACCTGGTTATTAAACCTGAAATTAACATTTCACTATTATATATATATATATATATATATATGAATCCAGTGTAAGAAATATCATTTTAAAATTGTAAAAAAAAGAAAAACAAAAAGAAGAAAACACTCCAATTGTTCATATTTGCAACTTCAATGCATATGACCCATTTTAAGAAACATTATTGATTCAGTTCACAAATAAGAATAAGAATGCTGGCGTCAGAAGGAGGGAGCTCTGCAGAGATTTCGGAAGTAGGGCATCAGCTCTGTTCTAGTGCATCCATATATAGCAGAGACATACATGAACAGAGGTGGCAGAGAAACATGACTCTTCGCAGTACACTGAAGAGATTGCTGGAGAATGTCCAGAGAATTGTACAATCAAAAGATGAATAAAACTGCCCAATATATTCTAAAGCTCATGCAAGATACTGAACACCTGCTCATATTAAAGCATATGAAATATATTAAATTACTTTAGAACCATTATCCCAATCTGCTATTCGTACATATATAGTGATATTATAGGGATATTTAGTTTAATTGCTGTTTTGTCTCAATGAATTGTGTGAAAAATGAATGCTCTCATTTCAGCTTCAGAAATCACTTGACTCACCAGCTATTATGGAACAGCATGTACCAACATGTCATGGATAAAGCATCAGCCACATACAAGAATGTTGGATTCTACATTAAAGTGACTATTGATGCAACTAGAAAAGCTATCTACAGTCCAGAGAGTGGTTCAAACTGAAGGTTGTGTGTTCCTGCATTCACTTACATGATCACATTATAGATTGTACAGCCGAGAACATGTTCAAATTAGATGAGTTACTTTAGAGGCTTATCCCCCTATATTTTATCTAAGCATACCTGCTCTCAGCAAAGCCATTTCCTCTCCCACAAAAATGGCTGACATCCCACAAAACTGCAGTGGTTGTCTTAAGAGAAGGACTCCAATAATCTGATAAACAAGAAGCATGTAATCAGAATCTGTCAGGTGAAATGCACCTAATGCAGTGTGCACACACAGCAAACAGTACAAGTCACTGACCTTAAACGGGCCAACTATAATATTCAACAACCAAATATACTAAATAACAATACGGGTTTCTTAATTCCATTAGCTCAATTCTTAGACATGATAAATTGAAGGGTCAGTGTCATTTTTGAGTGAACTATCACTTAAAGGGCAAAGTTTTGGTCTTAAATAAACCACTGCAAAGGTATCCTGAGAAGCGCCACAGGGTAGAGATGACAGCTGGATTAGAGGTCATATGAAATATGCTATTAACTAGAACAATAAGTAGAGTCGATCTAGCATTATTTTCTTTTTGAAAATTGTATAGATATAGAAAAATGTTCATATTCTGTCTAAGATGTTGTACTGGGACATGATAGCATTAACACACTGCTTCAGACAGGCAACTCTCCAAGACAGCGGGTGCTTCAGCATTAAAGTCCCCATTTCCTCTCTTCCACAGAGATTATGCAGCTAATCAGCAACTCAACAAAATCACACCCAAGGCTGCATGAAAGACCAATCGCTAATGCAGTCAGAGAGCAAATCATTTGAAGATTATATTAAAATATCTTTATTTAAAATATGAATATTTAACATTATAAATGTATTTTGTTATCTACTATAAAAGAACAAATATTTAAAAAAAAACTATTATTGATATGCATTTGAAAAATCTAAGGCATCCATTGTTATATAAATAAATAAATAACTTGCTTTACAATGTTTACCTTTTTTAAATGAATGAATGAATGAATAACTAGCTCCAAGTTCTCTCATCTCTGACTTTACTATCTAGCATCATTCAATGGCACCACTTAGCTGGTTCATTCAGAGCTGCCTGTTAACCAGCATAAACAAGGCCATTGATCAGAGCCTGCAAAACACATGGACTTTCCAGTAAATGCCCCACACAAACAGAAGCATCGTAACACATGCGCAGGGCAGATGGTCTTTTCAGCTGCCATTGCACAGAGCCACTGGTCATTCCATCAGGGAAAGGTCAGTTCCTCCAAAAACACTGCAGATAATTATTTGTAAAAGGTCAGCTGGCACGTAATGTCCATTGCAACCAGCAGATTGTTTCTTTCAAACCATGCAAACTTTAAAAATAACTTGCTGACTGTCAGGTGGCTCTAATGTACTTCTCAAAAGAATTTGCTTTTTGTGCACTGATTTTCTCACAAAACCGCACGACGGATAGTGTTTTTTTTTCTTTCTTTCTTTTTCTGGACACAGATTTGTTGCATCTCTTTGTTTTGTGAGAAAGCACTGAAGTCATTAGATGGCAAAACATGAGCCAGAATAAAAGGACTCCATCTGCCAGTCCAACGAGCACCCGCACCCCACCCCTGCACCCCCCCCCACCCCTGCTCAGACACAGGGAATATAGAGGCGACAGCCTCAAAAAAAGAAGAAGAAAAAAACCTGTCGTTGCCATGGAAACAAGACCGTCAGCGGAGCCCTCCCACCAACCCACAGATTTTGAGCATCCAAAAACCACATTTTGAGACCCTAAGAGATGGGGGTGGGTGGGTGGGGGGGGGGACTGGATGTCTTTGTCTTTCTCTTCAAATTGCCATGAGGTTTGGTAGAGAAAGATGAAATGTGGAAGGAAATGACATTTTAATCAACAAGGATCCAGTGTGTCAGTTCAGGAGCAAAATAACAGAATCAAATACTGACATCTAGAAAAGCTCCACACATTGTAGCTAAAACATGAAAAATGAAAAGTTGTCCCTTCTTCCCATTCGGCATTTAGCAGAATGCAAGGAGTGTGAAAGATTCATAAAGTCTTCTAAGAAAAGTAATGCTTCGTTGCCCCACGCTTACAAAAATAATGCAACATGACATCAGCGTTTTCCACTAAACTACCACCAGTATCTTCCTCCTTTCCTCAATCTTTTTTTTCGTCCTCCCCACTCCCAAATACCTTCTTTTTTCCTGCTATACAGTTTTTTTCAAAGGCTGTCTAGATTCATAGATTATTGTCAGTGGAGTGGGTCCTTGTCCTATATAATATTCATAGACCGCGGAGACTCTGCAGATCGTGGGTACATAAACCGGTTTGTCCCCCACTTCCATCCACCGTGGCCGTTTCCATAGCAACCTTGCATCCCTAAATCTACATGCCAGTCTGCATTTCTCTACCGCAGGCTTCTATCCTGAACTTAACCCACCAGTGCTGCAGCTGTGAGCATTTTGCAGGTCAGTGGAGTAGGAAATGTACTGAAAATAATCACTGCCCACTAAGTCTATCGTCTTTCTTTTAGCTCTGTGCCAAAACTATCATGTTTAAAGCTCCACACAGTATGGCATTAGTGTAAGAAGATTACTGTCGGTCTGTACCATCCTCCTTTTCTCCTTCTTAATCTCTCCTCTTGGTTTCATTGCATGCTTTTATTTTCAACCTTTTGTTCCTTTTTTTTTTTTAGCAGGTACCAAAATACATATAGCATACATGGAGAGATGCCTAATGCAAGTACACACACGCACACACATGCACTCACGGGCTGGTGAAGAGGGACCTCATCATGAACAAGGAGCAAGGTAACTATGGCAACAGACAAAGAAGGGATGACGACATTTTGTAGGGTGAACAGAGGAAAGAAACTGCTTGCAATAAGAGGATAATGTTTTCATTATGTAAAATACACATTTCCAAGATGTAAAGATTAGATTTACATTTTTTGCGATCTTATATGAATTAACAATCAACAATATTTTATAACTAATAATGTTACACTGCATTCATAATGTAATTATATATTATGCATGTTTACAGAAATAAAACGTAATGATAATAATAATAATAATATCAGTAGTACAATAATTTATAAATTGTTTTAACCCAATACACAATAAAAGTTGTTGTTCATTGTTAGTTCATGATGCATGAGCTAAATTAATTGTACATTTAATCTGTAATGACTTTACTAATCAGATTAAACAAAACAAAACAAAAAATGTACAAGTGAAAAAACATTACTACAGCACTTGATTTTTTCCCCCTTTATTTGTGTCAAAGACCAAGTCTGTAAAAATACAGACCGAGATGTTCATTTTACTCAGAGTAAAGAGGATACTATGACAAAAATGTTGGCCAACTGGATATAGGGTGTTTATAATCACTCTCTGACTGTTTTGGATGTGTGTGCTATAGTGTTATTTCTATACACATGAGGGGGTGAGAGGGCGAGTGTGGGCAGGGTTTAACTGTTTAATCGTTCACTGGAGAAATGTGTTGTTAATTGTGCTGGGCCTGTCCTCCCCTATTTCTTTATGTAGCCTGATTTTGCCTCCTTGCCGTCAGACTGTGGGTCGCGCTACTGACTGGACTGATGTCACAGTTAATACAAGTTGGCAAAGGAAAAGGGAGAGACACAATATACTGTTATCTAGTTCTAGTCATTCAGCGAGTCACTCTGATTCGCACAGCCTGATCAGACAGAACTACAGTAACAGATACTCATAGAGCCTGAAGGCTTCAAGAGGATGTGACCTCACACAGTGACCTAGTCTACCATCATATCAATCAAATCAGCCCTGACTATGACCATGAAAACTGCCCCAGATTCACATACCAAACCACACACACCTCTCATTCTATATGCAGAAGGTGGGTGTTTTTCCTGGAGAGATTCATGCATGAATTATGTTTAGGCAGTAAGGAGGTGAATCCTTACAAAACATTAATCAAACAGTATATTGTATATTGTATATTATGGGAAATTCAATGCTCACATAACCAGTGATTCATTTTCAGACTTACTACAAGTACCCCAAATGTATTTGGAGACACACTCCATACTTATGATTCATAAGTTATGCATCACAATAATAGCCATTTCTGCAATGACCTTTAACCGACTGGTCTCAAAGTGAATATAGTGATTGTATGAAGTCCTAGCAGAGTAACCACAAATGGAGTTTACCACATTCAACTGTGAACAGTAATGTTCAAATATTTTAACATAAATTTGAACATCGTTTTATCATTTAAAACTGAAACAAACTTATTTTAGTGTAATGTTGTGCTTCTAACTTTCTTTGAAATACAGGTCACAAGGTTTGATATCTAATGCAATAACATATATATTTTTATAGTTACATTTTTATACATTTTTGAAGTCGTTCTAAGCATAAACCACCACTGATCACATCCGATGGCTTCTCTAAATTCAAATTTGTGCATGAAGTGATGATGAGGTGACGGGTGCCATTTTGTGGGGTTAGCATGAAGCTAATTGAGTTGTGACAGACTGACAGATGAAGGGCAGGGTGATGAGAAAAGATGCCTCTCGCTTTGGTTCTGCTCTGAACAGCCATGGAAGTGTGATTCCACACTGTACATGCTTTACACACAGCCATGTAATCTGAAGCGTATGTTCACGATTGCTCTCATAAAGGTTAATTAGGGTGACTGTAATTTAACAAGGATGAATTTATCACTTGAGATGACCCGACTTTATATGCTTATCAAGAAAGATTAAAGAATATCCATCAATCCATTTATATCTTTGTCCTTATTTAAACAAAGAAGAAGACATCAGTAGCAGGGGTGTTGTTTTTCTCACAAGGGTGAAATGTTTTACCTGGAGACTCCCACACACTTTCTCCAATCAGCTATCAGCTACATCCAGTTCTCAAATCTGATTGGCTATCTGAGCCCTCAAGCATAATAATGTGTTTAAGTGATGACTAAAGCAGTAGGTCGGCAGTTTATAGTAGACAGACTTATCTGGCATGTGATACACACACTGTTTAGTTCTGCTGATATAGAATTTGCATCTTAAATGTATATATTTATGCCACTAAATTAAAAAAGAGAGAGATAAGAAATAAACAGACAGAAGAAAACAAAAATCTTTAGATGTCCACAGTTGTAAAGGCATAGTTTTTTTACATTTTAAAATGCACCTATTAATAATTATCAACACATTTCAGCCATAACTAACCCTTTACTAGACACCACTCAACTCTGCAGGTTTACTGTGAAACTGTTCTAGATTCAGGGTGAATTTGAGATAATATAATTCACTTTCCAAAAAAAAAAAAATGTTGATCCAGGGAAATAGATGAAACAGGTGAAACCTACTTATGTTCGACTGAGATTGGCTGAAGGAATAATTGCAATTTGTCCAAAATTATTTTTGCAAACACACAAAAAAACAATACAACACTCACTGAAACAATAAAAGTAGGGTTATTTTTGGTAAAATCATACTCAAAACACCCTGACACACATTTGCCTATTGTGAGCCTGAATGTCCAGCTGCACGTGCTGAAAAAAAAAAACCCAAATAACCCAAACAGCTGATCTCATCTCTGTTAAGATCAGAAACGAAGGCTTAACGGAGCTCATCCCTGCAGAGAAACACACGGTGAGACACACTGATCACACACCAGACCTTTACACAGTCACACTGCGAATGTGCCTGCTGTTAACACAACACTCCTGACAGAGACCACAGCATGAAATATACTGACAGCATCCTCATACATCTCTCTATATGAAAATGCTCATTCTGCAATTAACATTTGCTTTTGACCACTTGAAAATAGGAAAGCATCACATGTAAAGCACGTCAAAATGATTTCAAGTCACGTCCCTGCAGTATTGAATGAATGAATACACAGAAAAAGAACAGAAAGAGAATGAGATGGATGGAAGCCGGAAGGGGAAGAGTGAGATACATTTCATATATGAAGCTGAACAGCACCCATTTTGGATTATTTAGGTCACATTGAGATTCTGAATATATGGGGTTGGTGTATTTAACCCTTGATATGCCTAACTGTGTGTGCATGTGCAAACTGGATGGTTGTGGAGTAAAAGAAGCAGGATTGACAGCATTATACCCAGCTAATGTTCGATTGGGAGACCCGAGAGGAAAATCACAGTGACTTATTCTGTGCGTAAGTCTTTGTCTGAATGCCAAGTGTCACAAGAATCTGTCACATGGCCAAAGCTGATGCAACAGATATCTGATGTAGGTCAGATTTATGTGAAGAACAGCATCAAAATGATTACAGAATATAATCTGCATAATGCTGTGCTTGTGTTTATGGTGACTGTGTACGTGTGAGTGGCCCCATACACACTTTTACCATTCATCCTGGTCACATAAGTCATCTGTAATGCCAACTTCAATCCACTGACTATATTTAGTCCAGGTTCAAAGTGTGCAGATGTAAAGCTTGAGTGCACTAATGGTCCATCTGTTCACAAACAGAGAGAACCAGGACAAAGACCCTGCAATCCTGAACATTCTCTCTATACCTCTTTCTGTGATGCTCTTGAGTAAAATGGGTTTCTTGCTTATGGCACTGTGTGTAATGCAGAAGGAGAGTATTTTATATTTCTGTAAACTTCAGAGTTTCTGTTCTGGGATTTGACAGCACTCAAGTTCCATTTACACCCTGTTCCTGCGAGAAACAATGTGTTATGGTGCAAGCAAAAAAAAAAAAAAAAAAACTAATTGAATTCTGCACAAACGGCCTGATATAATGTGAGTTAAACCTTGAAACATGGGGGAATAAAACTTTAAATCACTCTGCCCTGAAGACATACATATAAAATGTAGGTCACTTAGTTAAAGAGAGATTTTAGATATAAAATGGGAAAAAGCACTGGCAAAACTTTTTCATTCACAATCACGAGCTGACATTGACATTCAATTTACACTGTATAGGGAAAAGTAGATTTCTAAATTTTTATCTTAATTTGTAGCAAATAGATAAATAAAATATGGGAGTATTATAGTGAAGTTTTAGGGTTTAGTGTTTAGTGAGTGTGTTTCTCGTCATTACTGGAGTAAAGTCCATTTATTCAAACTGACTCTACAGAAAATGTAGAAATATTTAATACTTGTGTATGACTGAACACACTGTTATTAAGATGGTAATTGTTATTTTGTGTGGTGGCTGTACAGATGTGCCTTTCACTGAGAGACTGATGACATTTTGCTATAGACACTATTCACACAAACACACACACAGCAAACACAGAACACAGCAGGCCAGGCTCTCTGCAGTGGCACACGCTCCGACTTTGTTCTCCAGCACAAAGATATGTGTGAGACAGAAAGGGATCCAGATTATGTGAGATAAGGAAAGTGTGTCCAGGACGAGGAGCAGTGTGGAATATATTAAAGCCTGTATCTTTGAATGTGACAATTATGG